>NC_045982.1:11923603-12164586 GCF_010909765.2 Amblyraja radiata | reverse complement strand
TTTCAAGGAGAAGGGGAATGAAGCTCCGCTGTCGTTGCTGAAGGTGCAGCCACTCTTCACCCTCCCAAACCAAAAGGAAAGGACGATCACGGTCCATATGTTTAACCCCATGTGCCGTAGTGGATGTCCTCACCTTCCTTGCTCGCTACGTCGACGGAGCAGTGAACAGCGTGGACGTGAAGGATCTGCATGGGATTTGGACGAGCAAGCGGCAGGTCAAGGTAAAACTGAGGGTGGACAAGGAAGGAACTCTCCTCCACCCTCCATCAGTTTCGCAATTGGAGGAAACCGAGGATTTTAATTTACGTGGGGCAGCCCAGAGTTTGCAGAAAGTGTAATAAGCCTGGACATGTGATGGCCCAATGCAATGCAGTGGTCTGCAAAAACTGCAAAATGGAGGGCCACGAGACAAAGGACTGTCAAGCCAGCAAGAACTGTAACCTGTGTGGGAGGGAGGCCACCTTTACAGGGCCTGCCCAAAAAGAGCATGCACATATGCACAGGCAACAAGAGGGGCGGCTTCCAGCACCCCCAGGGTAGGTGAGACACCCACTACCACTGCCAAGTCCCCAGCAGAAAGGGGAAACAGGGATGAGGACAGCCCAACCACCTCAGCCACCTCAACCACCTCGAGCCCCCAAGTGCCAGGAGAACTCCAGCACCAAGCCCAGGAGGGAGAGTCGATGGAGGAGGGGGGAGAGCAAATTTGGACTACTGTAAAATCCAAAAAACACCAGAAGGGTCAGCACACGGAGCAGAGGCCAGAAAGGGATGGCAAGCCCAAAAAAACCACCAAAAAACGGTCTCTCTCCCTGACAGAAGGGAGAAACCTCTCCTCGTCGGAGGATGAGGCGAACGGGAAACCCCACAAGAAGAAGAAAATCGGGGCGGAAAGGAGAAGGTGCAGGACGATTGTACACCTGCACCAGGAGACCGAGAGCAGTGCAGCGGTCGAGGGGCTCCAGCCCCAGGACATCGGGAGCAGTGCAGCGATCGAGGGGCTCCGGCCCCAGGACAACGGGAGCAGTGCAGCGGTCGAGGGGCTCCGGCCCAGGACAACGGGAGCAGTGCAGCGATCGAGGAGCTCCAGCCCCAGGGCATCGGGAGCAGTGCAGCGGTCGAGGGGCTCCAGCCCCAGGGCATCGGGAGCAGTGCAGCGGTCGAGGGGCTCCAGCCCAGGGCATCGGGAGCAGTGCAGTGGCCATTGGGCCCCAGCTCCGGGCAACCGGGAGCTTTGTAGCGGCCGATGGGCCCCAGCTCCGGGCAACCGGGAGTATCGTAGAGGCCGATGGGCCCCAGCTCCGGGCAACCGGGAGCAGTGCAGCGGCCATTGGGCTCAGCTCCGAGTTTCCGGGAGCAGTAAGCCTGTCACTGAGCCCCAGCCACGAGAGACGGGGGAAGCGGCGCACCCAGAAGGGGGTAAAACGAGCAGCCCCCCCCAACGACACCTCGGGTTACCACAGGGGAAACCCAACCCGTTGAGGAGGCCGGGTATCTGAGCCCAGGAAGGTGAGGCAATTCAACGAAGCGGTGGGCATGAGGGAGCAGGAAAACGGACTCTAAAGGACAATGGAGCTCAAACTGGCATCCTTAAACGTGCGCAGTGTGAAGAGCACTGCGCGATTTGTTAATGCCTTACAGTACCTGGCCAAGGTCAAGGCAGATGTGACTTTTCTACAGGAGTGCGGGTTGCCACACCTCCGCTGTTATCGGAGGTGGTCGCGATGGTGGCCCCACGGACTGTCTGTGTGGTCGGGGGGCAATGATTGTCGTGCTTCTGGCCTGGGGATCTTGCTGTGGGGAGGGAACTTCGCCATCACTGAGGTCAGGGAGGTGGTTGCGGGGCGTCTCCTCGTGGTGGATGTAATGTACCGTGGTTCTCCGCTCCGGCTGATTAATGTGTATGCCCCACCCGTGCGGAGCGAGCGGCAGGCCGTTCTCCAGCAGCTCCCAGTGCTGTTGGCCACGTCCCGGCAGCTCGTTCTGGCCGGTGACTTCAACTGCATCATTGATGCGGCTGGACGATCGGCAGTGCCGACAACAGACTGGACAGCACGTCCAAGTTCCTGATGGAAACGGTAAAAGACGCAAAGCTGCACGACGCCTTCAGCGACCCTGCAGGCGGGTCCCAGCCGCAGTTCACCTGGTCGAGATCGGACGGTTTGGCCCGATCCCGGATAGACTTCGTTTTCACCACGAAGGCCGTCACGGTGAGACACACCGACCTCACGCCGGTGTTCTTCTCTGACCACTGCCTCCTTCAGGCTTCCTGTCACCTACAGGAGGACCGGAAGGCAGGCAGAGGGACGTGGAAGTTAAATGTGAAGCTGTTGACCCCAGAGAACGTTGAGGAGCTAAAGAGGGACTACGCACGTTGGAGAACGGTGAGGCCCCTCTTTGACTCCCCGACACTCTGGTGGGAAGCACCAAGGAGAACATTAAGAGGTTCTTCATAGCCAAAGGGGTTCAGAGAGCAAGACAGAGTCAGAGGGAATTGTGCCAACTCCAGACAGAATTGAAACAACTGCTCCTTCTGCAGTCGAGGGGGGTGGATGTGAGGGAGGAACTTAGAGAGGTGAAGGAACGGCAAGCTCGGCTCTTTACCTCTGAATCCTCCAAGATCATCTTCCGATCCAGGGTCCGCCATGTGGAGCAGGATGAGACGTGCTCACGTTTCTTCTTCCATAAGGTTCACAGGGGGAGCTCTGTGATCAACAGCCTTAGGGAGGAGGACGGCTCGGTAGCATCCTCGCAGACAGACATGATGAGGGTCTGCAAATCCTTTTACTCGGAATTGTATGACCAAAAGGCCACAGACAGCACCGCCTCCCAGAACTTCCTGTCCTCTATCACGGAGGTCTTGGAGGACAGCAAGCAGGAGAGTCTGGACCAACCACTGACCCTAGAGGAGCTGACTGGCTCCATCCGATCCTTTGACTCGAGTAAAACTCCGGAAGCGATGGCTTACCGCCGAGTTGTATTCGGCTCTGTGGGACTGGGTGGGCCCGGACCTGCTGGAAGTGTACAACGACATGCTTCTAGCCGGCAGCATGTCAGACTCCATGAGGAAGGGCAGCATCACCCTAATCTACAAGCAGAAGGGGAGATGAAAGATATAAAGAATTGGAGACCCATAACATTGTTGAATGTAGACTACAAGATCCTGTCTAAGGCCATCGCCAACCGGGTCAAGTCTGCTCTGGGACGGGTGATCCACCCGGACCAAACCTGTGCTGTACCTGGCAGGAAAATCTCAGACAGCCTAGCGCTGCTGAGAGATACCATCGCCTACGTGCAGGACAGACGGGTGGATGCCTGCCTAGTCAGCTTGGACCAGGAGAAGGCCTTCGACAGGATATCGCACACGTACATGAGGGACGTGCTCTCCAAAATGGGTTTTGGGGAGGGAATCCGAAATTGGATCAAACTGCTCTACACCGACATCCGTAGTGCAGTCCAAATCAATGGGTGGGAATCAGACAGTTTCCCTGTAAGGTCTGGAGTCAGGCAGGGTTGCCCTCTCTCTCCTGTCTTGTTTGTCTGCTGTATTGAACCTTTTGCCGAGTCCATCAGGAAGGATGCGAGCATAAGAGGAGTGACATTGCCAGGCAGTGGGGGCATTCAGGTCAAGACCTCCCTGTACATGGACGATGTCGCCGTCTTCTGCTCGGATCCAAGGTCGGTCCGCAGATTGATCAGCATCTGTGACCAGTTTGAGTCGGCCACGGGAGCCAGGGTGAACCGCAGGAAGAGCGAGGCCATGCTCTTTGGCAACTGGCCCGACCGATCTTCCATCCCCTTCACCATCAAGCCTGACTTCTTGAAGGTGCTGGGAATCTGGTTCGGGGGGGCTGAGTCGAGTAACAAGAATTGGCTGGAGCGGATAGCCAAGGTGGGGAGGAAGCTGGAGCTGTGGAAGCAACGCTCCCTCTCCATAACCGGGAAAAATTTGGTCATCAGGTGTGAGGTGCTCTCGAGTCTGCTGTACTTGGCACAAGTGTGGCCTGTCCCTCCCTCCTACGCCACGGGGATCACCCGGGCCGTCTTCCAGTTCATCTGGGGTCGAGGATGGACCGGGTACGACGGGTCACCATGTACAAGTCGGCAGACAACGGGGGTAAAAGCGTGCCCAACGTCGCCCTCATCCTGATGGCCACCTTTGTGTGTGGCTGCATCAGGCGGAGTGTAGAGCCAAGGCACGTGGGCACTAAGTGCCACTACCTGCTGAGGTTCTACCTGTCCCCGGTGTTGCGAAGGATGGGCCTGGCGCAGATGCCATGCAATGTACCAGTCAGCTGGACATTGCCGCCCATCTGACGTCTGTTGACAGGTTCTTCCGGACCAACACCTTTGACCACAAGTCCATCGGGCAGTGGTCAGCACGTAATGTCCTGCAGGCACTGCAGGGAAAGGACTCGATGGATCCGGTGGCGGGTTCCCAGAGCAGACTGCCCAGCTTGTCTGGCAAAATGCCTCATCGCCAGAACTGACCAACAAGCACCAAGACCTGGCTTGGCTGGCGGTGAGGGGAGCCCTCTCAGTTAGATCCTTCCTGCACCGTCGGAACCTCACTACCAGCGCACGCTGCCCCCGGGACGGTTGCTATGGAGAGGAGACGGTTGCCCACCTCTTTGCAGAGTGTGGATTTGCAAAACGAGTCTGGAGAGGTATGAAAGGGTCCCTGGAACGATTTATCCCGAACAGCTCCGTCACAGAGGACTCTGTGATTTACGGACTGTTCCCAGGGACACATTCAGAGACTGACATCGAGTGCTGCTGGAGGGTCATCAACTCGGTGAAAGACGCTCTTTGGTCTGCCCGAGCGTTGCTCACCACCCAGCAGAGCGAGATGTCCGTCAGGGAATGTTGCCGACTGGCCCACTGCAGACTGCAGGAGTACGTGCTAAGGGACTCGCTGAAGCTTGGTGCAGCCAACGCCAAGGCTCGGTGGGGGAGGGCCACAGTCTAGGGTCCTTCCGCTGCTGGACATGGGGGGCACAGTATGGTGGAGACGCCCTCAAATTAATTAAATTAAGGGAAGGTATCCCACACCAGAGGGCCACATGAGTGGCACGGGTGGGGGACATTTTTTGTGGAACTTGAAATGTCAGATGGAAATTTTCGCACTTTGTACACATTGTATATATTTATTACTTGAACAGGGGCCACATGAGTGGCACTGGTGGGGGACTGTTTGGTGAAATTTGACAAATGTAAAAAAAAAATTGTACTGGAAAAAGTTTGTATAGTCTCCGAAAATGTCGGATGAAATTTGTTTTGAATGGTTCAGAAATTGTATATATTTACCAATTGAATAAAGTATATTTTGAAATAAAAAAAAAAAAAAATGTCCCACCACCTGAGGGAAGCACTCGATAGAAAGACAGTCTCTCTCGACACCCAGGGACGGGGATTATATTTAGCTGATTCGACCTTGGTGCGTTCAGGTGACATAATGTCAAGTTAGTTCCCAAGATTACGCCCAGTGTGTGTTTTTCTTAACCTCCCTCCCTCCCTCCCTCCCTCCCTCAGCCTGCGTTGTTTTGAAAAAATACTGTAGCAGGTTGCGGAATGTAAGTTTGGTTTTCGCACTGTTAGACAACACAAAGAGGGAAGACACAAGGGCGGCGTTTTCTCTCTCTCTGTCCTCCTTTCTGGCGGTAGAGAGTTAGTAAAGGGCAGCACTGGTCCACCCGGCTTGATGCCCACACTTAATCCAATCTACGTGGCTGCTTGAGCGTGACAAATTAACATTTATTATTTACGTCAACATGAAATGAGCCACTTTGTTGTCGTGCCCAAAACACGTGCTGCCTTTTGTTTTTATCTCTTTTAAGATGCCGCTCAATTAGGCAACATAGTGTAAGTAATAGATTAGTATAAACCAGCCACAATGTGAAATCTTTAAGAAGAAAATCATCGAAGGTAGACAAAAAATGCTGGAGAAACTCAGCGGGCGAGGCAGCTTCTATGGAGAGAAGGAGTAGGCGACGTTTCGGGTCGAGGACCCTTCTTCAGATGTGAAATCGCTCATCTTGACCGTGTGCTGAATTGGTAAACGCCTATTATAAGGATTTGCATTAATTTGGGTATGAATTAAATCAATTTCGCACTGTTTAAGGATCCTTTTGAACATATTGCAGCTGCAACTTCTATATACCTATATATAATATGTAATCTATATTACTAAAAGTCTGTTCTTGACTGGTTTTGGCGATCTGTGCTGCGATTTCCGAGAGAACGCCGGCCACCTACGGCCGTCATTTTTGGCCACCTCGCTCAGAGCCCCCCTCCGCCTTACGGATGCAGAGGATTTTTTCCCATCGATTAAATCAGAGAGATATTAATGTTTAAAAAAAAATCCCCATTCTCTCTGCTGCCCCCGCTGGCGGCAGGGGGAGGGACTATAAAACCCGGAAGTGTAGCACCTACTCAGTCTCTGCCAGACCCAGGAAGCGAGAGGGTCACAGCTCTCTGAGCTGCGAGTAACACTGAACGCACATCTACTCCACGGTGAGTCCCCTCAGATGCGGCTGTAAAGTGGCTGCAGCCCAATTGTTTGCCTCGCCTTTTTAAAAAGTTTGTGTTCACAAATGATTTTGTTTGTCGGTTGGCCGCAGCCCATTGTTTGCCTGGCTTGGCTTTTAAAATCGTTGCAACAGTTGGATGCCAGCCCAAGAATCCAATCGGCCCACAATGTCTATACTAGCCCTCTGGAAACCAGTACCTTCGGCCCGCAACACCCATACTAGCGCAACAGACAGCCCCCCGCCCCCACTGGCGAGCAATATTGTGAATTGGTGGAGAGGTGGAATATTGCGTTGGTGACTAGCCCTCCCGTGTGATGCTGGGACCCAACGGGTCCCACTTAGTCTAGTATATAATTAAAAGTCTAAACTGACCACTTCCTGTTTGCACTGTATATTGATTTTAGAAAAAAACGCTACCACTTACGGCTGTGATTTTGGCCATCTTACTCCGCTCGTCGGGTGCAGAGGATTTTTTCCATCGATGAAAAGTAAAAGAGTTATTAGTGTTTAAAAAATGTTGAGATTCTCTCTCCTGTCAATCACGGCATGAAGGCCACGCCCCTTCCGGTGGGAGGGGGAGGGACTATAAACCTGGAAGTGTGGAGGTGGCTCAGTCTCTGCAAGATGGGGGAGGGAGAGGTCACGACCTCTGAGCTGTGAATCAACTGCAACACACTGAATGTCTACTGAACTGTGAGTGTGGTTTTGTGGTGTTTATGGTGGTTTCACGGCATTTCACCCTGCTTGAAATGGCATGAAACTGCATTTGAATTTGGTGGCCTTGCACCCTACTTGAAATGGTATGAAAACTGCATTTGAATTTGGTGGCCTTGCACCCTGCTTGAAATTGTATGAAACTGCATTTGAATTTGGTGGCCTTGCACCCTGCTTAAATGGTATGAAATGACCATCAGAAGGAGGAGCCATCTTGGGGAACGGCTGCTAACCAGCAGCCGTCCGTTTAATTCGCTTTTTTTAAATAGTTTTTAGTTAGTCCTGTGTCTCGTCCGTTTTGGAGAAATGGACTTTCTAATGTAGGGGGTAGGTGGCAATTTTATTTCTAGGTCCCTACCTGGTCGGTGAGGCAGCTTTTCTCTGGGCTGCCCGTCGACCGTCCTCGTGCCTACCAGCGGGCCTGGAGCGCTGTTTCCCTGGCGGGGACGGCCCAGCACCTCGGCCTCGGTGGCGACACAGCGCTGGAGCGCTATCGTGAAGCGGAGCAGGCGATGCCTTGCCTGGGTCGCCGCGCTGGATCGACCGCGCTGGAGCTCCAGTGAGCTGAGACCGCCGAGTTCACACCTCCGGGCTGCTGGTCTGCGGAGCGGAGCGGGCGGCGCCGATTTCAATATCGGGAGCCTGGGAGCTCCAAACCGGCGCGGCCTTCTCGGCTTCAGAAGCCGCGGTCCCCAGCTAGGAAGCGGCCGTTCCAGGTGGCCCAGCCGTTGAGAGGACTCTCCCGACACCGGGGCAAGACCACCCGGTGAGAACGGCCAGGAACATCGGGCCCTCCGTAGAGGCAACTGCGGTGGCATTAATAGGCCTGAATTTGGTGGCCTTGCACCCTGCTTGAAATTGTATGAAACGACCATCAGAAGGTTGGGTTGGGGACTGGACATTGTGCCTTCCCCCCACAGTGGTATCCATTGTGGGGGGATGATTTTTGTTTGTACGTAATCCTGTTAGTCTTTGTCCAAGATGGCTGCCATGAAGAGAGAGTGGACGCTGGCGCGCTTTAAGCTGCCGCTGCTCTCTCTTCACATTGTGTTTTTGATTTTTTGTTTTTGGACTGAATTTAGTTTTTAATTTGTGTATCTGTGATGTCTTTATTATTTATTTTATTCTGATTATATGTTTTTTATTCCTGTTAATCTCTGTAAGGTGTCCTTGAGATGTTCTGAAAGGAGCCCAAAAATAAATTTATTATATTATTATTATTATTTGAATTTGGTGGCCTTGCACCCCTGCTTGAAATGGTTTGAAACTGCACTTGAATTTGGTGGCCTTGCACCATGCTTGAAGTGGTATGGAACTGCACCTGAATTGGTGGCCTTGCACCCTGCTTGAAGTAGTATGAAACTGCATTTGAATTTGGTGGCCTTGCACCCTGCTTGAAATGATATGAAACTGCACTTGAATTGGTGGCCTTGCACACTGCTTGAAGTGGTATGAAACTGCACTTGAATTTGGTGGCCTTGCACCCTGCTTGAAGTGGTATGAAACTGCACTTGAATTTGGTGGCCTTGCACCTTGCTTGAAGTGGTAGGAAACTGCACTTGAATTTGGTGGCCTTGCACCCTGCATGAAATGGTATTTCAAGGAATAACCGTGAGTCAACTGCCAGCCCACCAGCCGTGAGTGAGCCGTCAGCACACCAGGCTTGAGTGACTGAGCTGCCAGCCCAAGAATCCATTTGGCCCACAATGTCCATACTGGCACTTTGGAAACCAGTCCTTTCAGCCCACAACACCCATACTAGCGCTCCAAAAAGCCCCCCCCCCCCCACTGACCACCAATATTGGAATTGGTGGAGAGGTGGAATATTGTGTTGGGGTACCAGCCCCAATGGGTCCCACTTAGTCTAGTATATATTTAAAAATCGCCCCCTTCCCCCCCAACTTTAAACGTGATCTCATGGAAAACATTTTGGGCAAGTATCCTAATTCACTCCCATATTCGCTCATTGGTTCTATGTTTCTGAAGAAGGGTCTCAACCCGAAATGTCGCCTATTCCTTCTCTCCATCGATGCTGCCTCACCTGCTGAGTTTCTCCAGCACCTTCAATTATAAGATAAATGTCCTTATAGACTCATATGATGATGTTCTATGTTCCCTGTTACATTCCTTAAGTATAGATCACAATTTCTTTCCGTCAACTGATGTTAGGTGTAAGTGTTCCATCTTCTTCTTTCTTGCTTCCTTCTAGAGCAATTGGATGCTTCAATTTATTTCAAGAAGTAAGTCTTGTATTTATAATGCTACTTTCATAAACATCTCAATGAGCTTAATATTCTTCTTGAATGACAACCTCAAGCAAGTGTTGGCTTTAAGAACAACATTTGAACCAAAGTAATTAATAGAAACTGCCAGTTCTGATGCAAGATAATATCCTGAAACTTGTTTCTCTCTGCACAGAGTGCCTGACCTTCTGAATGTTTACAGCATTTTTTGTCCTCGTATCAGAAGTTTCAGTTTTGTTTTAACTTGAAGCAGTTAAACAGTTCCGGAAATGTTTGTCCTTGATGGCCCTCTCTACTGTAGCCAGGTCCAACACAAATTAGTGTTTAATCAAGATTGGCAATAGTAATTGATATAAACTAGTGGCTATCCTTCGTTTAGTTTAGCTTAGTTATTTTATTGTCACGTTGTACCGAGGCACAGTGAAAAGCTTTTGTGTGTGCTACCCAGTCATTTGTGGGGAGAGAGTGAGAATTAACGTTCTAGTTGATGATCTTTCTTTAAGAACCTGATATCCAGCGTTAAGTTTGACTACTTTCATAAATTTCAAATCTTTTGCTGATTTCATGGGATCAATATTCTTTGTCAGCATTAACTCCAATTACAATACCAGTTTAAAAACCTCACCATAATTATTCTTGGTTTTGTGGCCCCATGTTATTCAATCCCCATTTTTGGTCACCTATCAGAAGCAGTTCTCCTGCCTTCATCAACTGGTAATAAAGAAAAAACCAAGAGGTGTATTAAAACGGTAGACAGAGGAAGTACAGATGCTGGAATCTTGAGCAAATGAATACAAAATGCTGGAGTAACTCAGCATCAAGTGAGAACATGGATACGTGATGTTTTGCATTTGACGCACTGAGTTACTCCAACACTGCTTTTTATTAAGAGGTGCATTGCTTTTGTCAAGGTGGAAATAAGTTTGTTTTTTATTTAAGCACCAGAGATACTCAAGAGATTTTATGCAATATTTAAATCTCCAGGCTTATATTGTTTATTAGCAGAGGTATATGAACAACATATTAAATATGCAATTAAATGAAAGTATGCTATTACAACCTTTGCAGGCACTTTGGATTTACTGATGGATCAAGAAGTATTTAATCATTCTGTGAACAGATTTTAACGATGCAGAATTAATTTACACTATAGCCTATCTTCACCCAACGGTTACCAAGAATTAAGTTGAAAAAAAGGGGAAAAGGTAACTCCTACAAAGAATAAAAACAAAGGGAAATTTAATAGAGGTACGGTATTTAATTTACTGTAACTTTAAGAGAAGTTGGCTAAAATGTTCTTTCATGCAGATTATGAGCAGAATGATATACAGGATGACCAATGTCCCTGTCAAATGAAGTTGTTGTAAGGGAACAAATAGATGATACCATGTTTACAGATTGAATCATGTGCGATCCTCAACACTGGCGTACATGATTATAGCTCCTCAGTAATTTATTTGCAACTTAAATTACCTTTTTCACCTTAATAGTATTTGTACTTGCAGCGTTTCCAGCATTAATTGTAAAAAGTTAATTGTTACACCAGAGCCACAATGTCCTGAATTATGTATGCTTGAGGTTCTAGTCTAGGGTTGCCAACTTTCTCACCCCCAAATAAGGGACAAAAGGTAAAAATAAGGGCCAAATTCCCGACGGCAATTCGTTGACCGACTCAGCCATAATAATAATAATAATAATATCTTTTATTGTATTGCACATCAGTGCAACGAGATTTAGTACATGGCTGGGTGAATGATGAGTTGGCCTGGGTGCTGGACTGCACACAAAGCTCAGCCGGCGGGCAGCTGAGGAGTTTTGGCCTGGGCGCCGGGCTTGCTCTCAACAAGAGGGAGACTGCAGGTGACTTGGATAGGCTGGGTGAGTGGGCAAATGTTTTGCAGATGCAGTATAATGTGGATAAATGTGAGGTTATCCATTTCGGTGGCAAAACAGGAAAGCAGACTATTATCTAAATGGTGGCCGACTAGGAAAAGGGGAGATTGCAGTGAGACCTGGGTGTCATGGTACACCAGTCATTGAAGTGGGCATGCAGGTGCAGCAGGCAGTGAAGAAAGCGAATGGTATGTTAGCTTTCATAGCAAAAGGATTTGAGTATAGGAGCAGGGAGGTTCTACTGCAGTTGTACAGGGTCTTGGTGAGACCACACCTGTAGTATTGCGTACAGTTTTGGTCTCCAAATCTGAGGAAGGACATTATTGCCATAGAGGGAGTGCAGAGAAGGTTCACCAGACTGATTCCTGGATGTCAGGACTGTCTTATGAAGAAAGACTGGATAGACTTGGTTTATGCTCTCTAGAATTTAGGAGATTGAGAGGGGATCTTATAGAAACTTACAAAATTCTTAAGGGGTTGGGACAGGCTAGATGCAGGAAGATTGCTCCCAGATGTTGGGGAAGTCCAGGACAAGGGGTCACAGCTTAAGGATAAGGGGAAATCCTTTAAAACCGAGATGAGAAGAACTTTTTTCACACAGAGAGTGGTGAATCTTCTGGAACTCCCTGCCACAGAGTGTAGTCGAGGCCAGTTCATTGGCTATATTTAAGAGGGAGTTAGATGTGGCCCTTGTGGCTAAGGGGATCAGAGGGTATGGAGAGAAGGCAGGTACGGGATACTGAGTTGGATGATCAGCCATGATCATATTGAATGGCGGTGCAGGCTCGAAGGGCCGAATGGCCTACTCCTGCACCTAATTTCTATGTTTCTATGTCTATGTAACATCGCGCGCAAAGTCTGGCACCCCGATCCAACTCATGAACTGATGATCAGCCATGAGAAGGAGCATTGGTGGTGTCGGCGGTTAGTGCAGGTCTGTCCGAAGGCTGGACGCTGGTTCGGGCTGTCGATCGACGGGGCCACTGGCGAGGCGGGACCGGACGCGGCGCTCCAACCCGACAGTCCTCTCGAACGGAGTAGTAGCAAGTCAAATATGGGACAAGGGTAGGTCCCGTATTGGACAAATCAATTTAGCCCAAAATGCGGGATGTTCCGGCTAATAAGGGACGGTTGGCAACCCTATTCTAGTCTCAGAGCAAACCAGTGGGCCTTGACATTATTCCCACTAGACGACTGTTGATCAATACATTCGACTTCTGTCATACTTGCCTTAAATAACATCAGCCTTTTGTAATATAAGGGTTAAATGGAATATTATGTCAGCTAAAATGGAGTTGTCAGCTAAATTAGCAGCACCATGTTTCAAAGCCTGCTCTAGGAAAACAAGTAGATGTTTTAAAAGAATATTTAGGCTAATTCCACTGGACCAGTAAATCATGAGGCCACCTGCGAGGTCACTGAGATAAGCTTTGCCTTCCTAGAGACATCCGCGACTAGCTCGGCTCTTGATAGGACACATAACTCATGAGGAGAGGGAGGGAGAGGGAGTGGTGTCCCAGTGCAGACTGATATGCAGAGGGGCATTAGACCTGTTATTTTTTATTGATAGTTTTTCTGTATTTTACTTTGCTTATTATCTGCTTTAATAAAACACTTAGCTGTGCTCTTCAGGATGTGCTTTCTCCATCCATTGATCCGAATCCTTGAATCCTGCATATATTTTGTTATACCTCTCCATCAAATTTGTCAGGTATCTTCACTCCTATTGTCCTCCCTTAATCAATGCCATTTCTGCCCTGTCATTGGGCCCATGATTTTAGGTATGTAAATTGCGATATTAAAGGTCAAACCATATAATGGTAACAAGCCTTTCTCATGTTTATTATTACTACCACATGGAATTCGAAACAGTTGATGTGGAAACATTTGAAATGGGAGCAGGAATCAAAAAAATGTCATAACTGCGTTCAATACAATGTTTTCCAAAAGCTTCCTACTACCAACCCCAATACTGCTGAAAATATGAAATAAGAGGGGAAAATATTGCTCATCAGGTCAGTCACATTTGTGGAGATAGAGAAACAGAGTTTGTGGGTCAGACAGCATCTCTGGAGAAAAGGAATAGGTGATGTTTTCAGGTCGGAATCCTTCTCCGACACTAATATTAAGTACTGGCGTAACTCAGCGGGACAGACAGCATCTCTGAAGAAAGGGGTCTCGATTCGAAACATCACCTATTCCTTCTCTCCAGAGATGCTGTCTGTCGCGCTGAGTTACTCCAGCATTTTGTGTTTATCTTCTGTGTAAACCAGCATCTGCAGTTCCTTCCGACACACTAATATTAAGTAGTTCACTCCCCTGAAATAGAGAAATGAGAAAACTGGATGCAATAACTTTGGTTAATACAGTTATCAAGAAAACTGGAAGCAAAGGAAAACTGAATTGAAGTGTCCATTTAAACAGTGTAGAATATTTTTAGTTCCACAGTTTGTAACAATGTAACCCTCTTGGGTCGCTAGCCAACAATCAGCCTATCAGGAGTCTCCCTGCCTGAGGTCATCTTGTTGGCGGGCCTGATTTGTTGTGGTGTTTTCTTGCTTCCAGTCCCATCCCCCCTCCTTCCTCTACAACCAGTCTGAACAAAGGTCCCGACCCTGAAATTGCACCTATCCATTTTCTCCACAGATGTCTCCTGATCCAGCTGAGTTACTCCAAACTTTGTGTCTATCTTTACAATTATTTATCATTGGCATCATATGCCACTAATAGGCAAGCTCCATATTAAAAAGTCTGTGTCAGCTCAGTCCCCACCGTCGTTGGGAAGTTTAATTTGTTTTATAACCAACTTTGCCTGAGTTCAGACATTGTGGTTTGCAAATAACCTTAAACATAGTTTAGTTTAGAGATACAGCGCGGAAACAGGCCCTTCGGCCAAATGAGTACACACCGACAAGCGATCCCCATACACTAGCACTATCCTACACGCTAGGGACAATTTACATTTTTACTGAAGCCGAGTATCTCAAACTGTACGTTAATACCACCAGGGGCGCCGCACGATTGGCAGCCCCGCCATCAGTCTCTGTTTTTTCGTCTTTTTTGTTATTTTTTGGGTGTGTTTTAAAAGTGTTAATGTTCTCAGGTTTGTTTATGTGGGGGGGGGGGGGGGGGGGGGGAGGGGAGGGGGGGGTCGGGGAAACGTTTTTTCAATCTCTTACCCTGCCGGAGTTGCGATTGTTTTTCGGGTCGTATCTCTGGTCGCTCTGCGGCCCTCACGTCATGTAGCTGGAGGCCTCGCTCTGGACTGACTGAGTCTCGTCGCAGGGCATGGACTTACCATCTGAGCCGATCCCTTGCCTGGGATCGCTCCAACCGTGACCTGTGGACTTTATCATCGAGAGCTCGCAGTCTTGGGTAGAGACCGCGGAGTCGGGAGCTCCAACGATGCAGAAGGTTCGACATGCTGCAACCCGGGGTCAGCTCGCTCAGCGCAGGGAGATTCCCCCGATGCAGGAGCTTGATCGCCCCGACGCGGAGGGTCCGACCGCCGGCTACGGGAGTATGATCGTCCCGTCAACGGAAGGCTCGAGGCCCCCGACCGCGGGAGAGCAAAGAAGGGAAGAGATCTTAACCTTTTTTTGCCATCGCAGTGAAGATTGCGGAGGAGTCACTGTGGTGGATGTTTATGTTAAAATGTATTTTGTGTATTCTGTTGCTTTTTATTTGTATGACTGACTTGGCAAATGAAATGAAAACATACTTGACTGATTAAGTATATTGTATTGTATTGACTTTGGATTGTGGGGGAAACCAGGGCACCCGGTTTGAAAACCCACGTGGTGACGGGAAGAACATACAAACTCCATAAGACAGCACCCGTAGTCCGGATCGAGCCCGTGTGTCTTGCACTGTAAGGCAACATCTCTACCGCTGCGCCACCATGCCGCCCTCCACTGCACCACCTTAACTAAAGGATTTAGTGGGATCAGGTGGTTAAAATCTGGAATGCACTGCCTGAGAAGGTGGTGGAAACAAATACTCTCACAGCATTTATGAACCATCTGGAAGAGGACCAGGGTAGCCAAGGCACAGTGGGCTGTTACATGGGATCAGTATAGATAGCACTTGATGGTGGGCCTGCTTGTGCGCTGTGTGACTTCTATATGTAACGGGTTTGAGAAATGTGCAGTTTTCTGCCATCTGGTCTGTACATGGAGTGAGTGGAGATGTTCCCAAGAGTGAGCAAAATCATTGTTGTCAAAGAACTATGAAACATGTCTAATGCAAATGTGGAAGCTATTATTGCAGGTAAAATATCATGAGACATGTGATCTTTGACAGTAGGTCTCGACCCGAAACGTCACCTATTCCTTCGCTCCGTAGATGCTACCTCACCCACTGAGTTTCTCCAGCATTTTGTCTACTTTCGATTTTTCCAGCATCTGCAGTTCTTTCTTAAACATAAGACATGTGAGATATTGGTGACTTTCTTAGTGCAACCGTAGATGAGTTCTCCAATGAGGACATTTGTAGTAACATTGATGGGACAATTTAACTCTGGGGTCCTCAAGACATTTTTTTTTAGAATTGCCATTTTGGGCATGCAACCAAAAAGCAGAAGATATGCTGCTTAAGCGTGAGATTGGGCTTACGAGGTGCAATGTCAAGACCTTCTTGGGTCAGATGGTTGTGAGACGTTTTGTTGTTTGGACTGTGAACAGAATTCAAACAAAACTATTTAACAGGGAGGACTCAATGTTTAAGTCACTGATTGAATTGTCTCTGCCTCAGAGATAATGTTTAAGAACATGAGGCAAAGTCCCTTTGGGTGTAATTCTGGAATCTGGGTGTCAGCAAACAGGGCAGTAATGCACACTTCTCCTTCTTTGTCCACAGAGCCGTCATATGGCCACAAACAATGGTTCAACAGAAGGTCCTGGGTCAACGAAGATCTTAAAGGTGAGAAGGGTGACCGTGGTGGTAAAAGGTGTGAGTGCAGTGAGGGCCTTAAATATCATTAGTGGGTTAACAGTTGTGGAATTGGCACTGAAATATGGTGGTGAGTTTAAGACATTCTGTTAAGATAATTAGTTGTCTGGTGAAGATGACTGTCGTGGGTGCAGATAACTTGTTATGCCTGACATGTATGAGGTGTTCTACACTGAAACCTCATCTTGTGATTGCAGTCCAGGAAGGTCTTGCACGCTCTCCATGGCCTTGGTGAGAATGCGTGAATGATTGTGGCCAAATACATGAGATTGCTATGGGCTGCAGGCCACTGCATGTTAACTGGCTGAAAACTCTAGTGCTGGAACAACATCTGTAGCCCTTTAAGAGGCACCAATGGATGTAGGACTCGCATAACATGGTTGCAAAGGTAATGAATTGTTACCACAGCTAATGGAATTATTGCATAGTGTGTATTAAATAAGAGATGATGTCATAGATTCATACACCACAGAAACAGGCCTTTTGGCCCAACTTGTCCTTGCCAATCAAGATGCCCATGTAAGCAAGTCCCACATGCCTGCGTTAGGTCCATATCCCTCTAAACTTCCTTACATATTGGAAGATGGAGATAGTTGCTACCTTTAATCTATGAGAGAAAAACAGTGGCTCTCTCATGTGGACTTTCTTAGAATAAAGGGGAGGCCATTTAAGACAGAGGTGAGAAAAAACGTTTTCACCCAGAGAGCTGTGAATTTGTGGAATTCCCTGCCACAGAGGGCAGTGGAGGCCAAATCACTGGATGGATTTAAGAGAGAGTTAGATAGAGCTCTAGGGGCTAGTGGAATCAAGGGATATGTGGAGAAGGCAGGCACGGGTTATTGATCACAATGGCGGTGCTGGCTCGAAGGACAAATGGCCTCCTCCTGCACCTATTTTCTATGTTTCTATGACTGCTCTGAAGGATTCTTGCAAAACACTTGAATGCTTCTATTTCTATTTTGGTTCATTTCAAGGATTTGTTTTAGTTGTAATTAATAATTGGAAAAAAATCGATTATTTTCAGTAATTAAATCAAATTCAATCAGGCGGTATGTTGAATTTCAGTCTCAATATAGAGCAAGCACATTTAAATCAATAATAATAACATGTGGGTACATAAAATTAAGTTATCTCATTAAAAATTATTACTTTCCATCTGTTTTCCACCTTCATGCTATTAACCAGCACATTCCAAAAAATAGATGGGATTGTCGGTTTTCTATATGTGCACTTTGAACATTTTTGACACAAAATGAATGAATGTCAGTGCAAATTACATGCTCTATTGACATATAGCTGGTGCAGTGAAGAATGATAAAACAATTATTCTACTAGTCTCTTCAGGACTTATCTCTCTGACTCTCAGACCCAGCTTTGAACTGCATCCTCGTCAGAGCGCAGATGGAGTTAGGTAATGTCTCAGGCTACTGGGGCTGTGGTGGAAAATACCTCTTGAATAGCGACATGTAGTGAGCTGGTGAAATCATTGAAACTTTTGCACTCAACTATTTGTGGCTGTAGTCCTCACATTGACCTCAAGAGCTATACATCCATTCATATCTTTTTGGTTTCTGCAGTTAAGACCTTCTAGCCTCTGGCAGCCAGTGCATCCTTCTCAGAGTCATACAGCATGGGAACAGGTCTCTAGGCCCACCCAGTCCACACTGACCATCAAGACTCATCCTACTCTTGTTTAATTATCCCCACATTCTCATCAGCTCCTCCTTAAATTCTACTACTCACTCTCTCTCGCAGGGTGGCACGGTGGTGCAGAGGTAGAGTTGCTGCCTTACAGCGCTTGCAACGCTGGAGACCCGGGTTCCATCCTGACTACAAGTGCTGTCTGTACAGAGTTTGTACGTTCTCCCCTTGACCGCGTGGGTTTTCTCCAAGATCTTCGGTTTCCTCCCACACTCCAAAGACGTACAGGTATGTAGGTTAATAGGCCTGGTGTAAATGTGAAAATTGTCCCTAGTGTGTGTAGGATAGTGTTAATGTGTGAGGATTGCTGGTTGGTGTGGACTTGGCGGGCTGAAGGGCCTGTTTCCACTCTGTATCTCTAAACTAATCTAAACATCAGATGCAATTTAACCGGCTGATTAACCTCAAAACCTGCATGCCTTTGGGATGTGGATGGAAACTGGAACATCCAGAAGATAAACCATGTGGTCACACATTAAACTTCACACGGGGAGTACCAGAGGTCAGGATTGAACCCGGGTTACTGGTGCTGTGAGACAGCAACTATACCAGCTGCTCCATTACGCTGACCGATCTCTGCCACATTTACCTCTGGGGCACTTGAGCATCTGGGTGCTCCATCGCACCTGCGTTCTACCATCTAACAAGCTATAAAGACATTTGGAATGGTTTCCACTCCCCCCATCCTAATCAGTGCAGCCTCCTTTAAGAAATGCGTGCTGGCTGCAATCAGAGCTTTTTAACTTCAAATGGTCCAGCCACTCATGAAATCAGACGGCATTCAGTAAAAATATCAAACTGCAAGATTAGTGCCAGCTGAAATCACGATAATTGCCCTACTTTGAATGATCACTTGTCAACTGCACATTGTGATCCCAGCACACACTTAAACCAGTTTGGACCCCCCAGTGGCCGAGACAACGTTATGCCTGGATCGTTATTTAAAAAATATATAAAAATAAAAGTTCTGATTATTGACCATTATTGTTTCTGAGATAAATTAGCATTGACCATTCCCAATGTTATAACAGCAACTACAGTTCCAATTACTTTGTGGAATATAAAGTGCTGTGAGACAACCAGAGGATATAAGAGCTGCTCTCCAGATGCACGATTTCCTTTGCATCCCTGCACACTTCAGGCAGAATTGAAACTAATTCTGAAATGCATTCAACGAAGACAAGGCCAAAATTCAAATAGTGAGGATCTAAAATTGTGGATCCATTATCCTGCGATTTTAAGCTTTGGGCTATCTAAGATGGCCCCGTAGTATATAATGAATAATTCATTTCAAATAACATTATCCTTTTTCATATCTTTGACAAGACCGAGCTAAAGCATCATTGTCACAGCTGAATGGTTTTTAATGATGGTGTCCTGAAGGAATAATCCTGTTATATTAAGAAAAAAAATATAACAGGATTTCAACATTTAACTGAATTACAGTGACCTCGATACCAAGGACGTCGCCACAAGTAAACTGCTGGGACTTTCAGAAAATTAAATGCGAAGGTAACCCATGATAAACAATGTCTGTAAAGTATTCAGGATTGTGTGCACGGTTTTGAGGAACAGTGCTTGAGGGAATGGTGATGGTCTGAAAATTGTGGTAGAAAACTCCTAAAGGAGTGGTGCATTTTGACTAAATAGAAGACTTCTAATACAGGTACTACATTAGATATCGTGGTCATGTGTTGTTGCACTGCAGTGCAGAAAACTCTCCATGTAATAAATTCCCATCTGATGAGAAGTTAGATTGTTTGGAGCTTAGCTCCCTAGGCAAAGTCTAAATAATTTCAATGATAAAATCAGTAGGGTTATTAATATAAAAGTTCTAGTTCAGACAAAAGATCTTTCACCTGAAACGTTGACTCTGTTTTTCTCAGCACAAATGCAGCTGATGGCACGGTGGCGCAGTGGTAGAGTTGCTGCCTCACAGCACCAGAGACCAGGGTTCGATCCTGATTACGGATACTGCCTGTACGGAGTTTTTATGATCTCCCTGTGACTGCGTGGGTTTGTTCCAGGTGTTCTGGCTTCCTCCCACATTACAGAGACATACTGGTTTGTAGGTTAATTGGCTTTGGTAAAATTGTAAATCGTCCCCAGTTTGTAGGATAGCGTTAGTGTATGGGGTGTTTGCTGGTCGGCATGGAACCGATGGGCCAAAGGGCCTGTTTCCACGCCGTATTTCTAAAGTCTAAAGCTGACCTAAGAAATATTTCCAGAATTTCCTATTCTCCTTCTCTCTTTGCTGACATTGTAGCCTCAAGCCTCACCAACTTCCCTTTCCCTGCTCCCCTCTATTCCCTGACTGCATTATGCCACCTCCTTCTCCTTAGACTCCTTCAGTTTTTACTTTCTCACTCCTAACACTGCTTACCAGTGAAACAACATGCCACCTTCCCTCAATATAAACACACAACCAAACTGTCACCCACAAGGGACAGTACAGTGGCACAGCTAGTAGAGCTGCTGCCTCACAGCGCCAGAGACCCGGGTTCGATCCTGACTTCGGGTGCTCTCCATGTGGTGTTTGCACATTCTCCATGTGACCAAGTGAGTTTCGTCCGGGTTCTCCGGTTTCCTCCCACATCCCAAAGATGTGTGGGTTTGTAGGTTAATTTGCCTCAAAAAAATCACCGCTGTTGTGTAGGGAGTGAATGAGATGGTGGGATAACATAGAACAAGTGTGAACGGGTGATCGATGGTCAACGTGGACTTAGTGGGCTGAAGGGCCTGTTTCCATTCTGTACCTTTAAGTCAATGTGTAACTCAATCAACCCTTCTTTCATGCAGGAAGTGATCAAATGTACCCCGTGACAGGAGGGGAAATATGCTGAGCCCCTCGGTGCAGTCTCACACCTTCCTTTGCAAAGAGGGCGGCACAGCGGTAGTGTCACAGCCTTAAGTGCCAGAAATCTGGGTTCAATCCTCAGGTGCTGTCTGTATGGAGTTTGTATGTTCTCTCCGTGATCCGCGTGAGTTTTCTCCGGGAGCTCTGGTTTCCTCCCACACTCCAAAGACGTACAATTTTGTAGGATAATTGACTTTGTATAAATGTAAATTGTCACTAATGTGTGTAGGTGTGTAGGGATCGTTGGTCGGTGCGGACTCACGGGCTGAAAGGACTGTGTTGGTGCTGCATCTCTAAACCAAACTAAAGATGATAAAGTGCAGTGCAATTAGGTAAATTGAGACATCGGGAACACATCCTTAGCTTAGAGGTCCGTTCACGAGTCTGATAACAGTGGGGAAGAAGCTGTTATTGAACCTGGTGGCACGTGCTTTTGTTTCAGAAAAAACAGCAACACTGCTGAATGATCTACATCAGAAGAAAAAAAGCTTAAAGCCTCTGTGTATTAACTCAGCTTCAGTGAAATGGGAGACTGGTATTTTTTATCTGATCGCCTCGCTTCCTCATGATGCTACTTAGATGTGGGGATTAATTCCACTGTATTCAACTCACAGCTGCTATGTCAGTCAGCTTTAACACTTCACCGGCAATTTTCATCATGACTCCTCTTGTCTCTAACCACATAGTGTTCGCAGTTTCACTCCCATCACTGTCACCCTATAAATGAGGAAAATCTATCCACCTTGTGGGGAACAAAGGATGTGATTCAAAAAAATATAAATGTTAACTTCTGATGTAAAATGCTCATTACTAACTGCGTGATGTTTTTGAAAAACGAGCTGCATTTATCACTGAGCAATTATTTTTCCATACAAAAGCACAGCTGGTGATTGACGGAAAGTACAAACATATTTTGTAATTCACTGAGGGAATTCACTCCATAATGATGAAGCTTAACGTTGATGCACAATTAGGTGTCATAACAAATGATCTATTGTTCTGCTGTTATTACAGGCACTGGCAGTCGGATCTATAGCATAAACTCCCCTCTGGATTCACCAGCAATGGTGTTGGCTCCAGGGATGCCAGTCTCTGTTACATCTCCGGCGGTTGGAACTAGCTTCTCGTCAGATCAAGTAATTGAATCAGAGAGCATGGAAATGGACCCTTCGGCCCAGCGCTTCCAATACAATACAATACCTTTTATTGTGTTCCAAGATGCCCCTTCTGCACTTGTCCTATCTGCCCACAGTTTAGTTTAGTTTAATTTAGTTTCAAGATACAGCACAGAAACAGGCCCTTCAGCCCACCGTGTCAGCACCAACCAGTGATGCCAGAACACTAACACTATCCTACACGCACTAGGGGCAATTTTACCAAGTTTATTAACCTACAAACATGTACGTCCTTGGAGTGCAGGATGAAATCGGAGATCCTGGATGAAATCCCTGCAGGTCTTCGGTCCATATTCCCTCCAAACCATTCCTATCCTTGTACCTGTCCAAGTGTTTTTTTAGATGTTGTTATTGTACCTTCCTCAACTACCTTTTGCAGCTCGTTCCATATCCGCACCATTGTACAATATTTAAAATATTTATCTCCACCTCCTTACAATATTTTGCACTTCTATTTGTCAGTTTGTTTCTTTTGGGGTATAACATTCAACTGTTTAGCAGTCTCAGACCATGCTTGGTGGATCTACATAATCCCAATTTAAACCCTATCTATTTAATCGGGGCCGCATCCATATTCATGTTAGTTGATGTATATATGGATGGGTGAAGCTCTTTCAGACTGGCAGGTTCTGTCCCAAGGGACCAGATGCCAGTTGCCTTTTAAAGTTATGAACACTAAGACTAAAGTGATAAAGTTGACTCCTCGTTCTTCTGAAAATAAGGATGCACATCAAATGAATCTAGGCAGTAGAACTCGACATCATACTGAGCTCCATCCTCATAATCACAGTCAAAGCTGCCATGATTGCCACTACTGATGCCTGAACACATCAGTACAGTATAGTTCTACATGCCCTTCATGACAATAATTCCCTTGTTTAAATGGAATGTTTAGTTTAGAGATACAGCGTGGAAACGGGCCCTTCAGCCCACCGAGTCTGTGCCGACCAGCAATCACCCCATATTCTAGCACTATCCTATACACTAGAGGCAATTTACAATTTTTACCAAAGCCAATTAACCTACAAGCATGCACGTTTTTGGAGTACAGGAGGAAACCGGAGCACCTGGAGAAAACCCACATGGTCTATCTATTTCTTTTTCCCGCAGCTGAAATTCAGCCCTTTTGGTTTCCTCCTCAAGCCGTTTCATTTCAAGAACATGCATGAGCTCTTTCTCTTTTAACAAAGAGGCAATTCTCTGTGACTCAAGCTCCATCTCCTTCAGTTTAATGACGGCCTCCATGTTCTGAACTGGCTGAACAGAAGGTGGGGGACTGTCTGCACCACCAGGCAAAACCCCACCCTCCACCAACGCAGCCCACAACTCCGATTTAATGGAGTGTTTCTTTGAATGCTTGTCAATAGTCACGGCATAGTTCTCAGCCAGCAAAATCAAATGCTCCTTCGTACATCTATCAAACAACTCCCGACTAGGAGCCTCAACAAATTCTTTCACCTTAAATTCCATTTCTAATGTAGCACCAAACCACCAGCTAAAACTTGGGCACTAATGCTACCACAAACAGGGAAGAAAAAATTCCCTCACAACACACAGACTTCCTCAGTCCAGAAGCCTACCAAAAAACCCCCCTAAAAACGTCTAAGGTCCTCAAAACTTCGGACGAGCCCCCATTTTGTTACGACTCCCGAATGCAAGTACTTCAGAGCCGCGTAACACAAGTCAAAAACCAGGTTCAAGTTCAAAAACAGTTTTAATTATTCATTGGAACACAAAACCCAAACCTGATTTTAAACAACCCAGTCAGGGATATGGATGAACTGACAAACAATTTAACAATGCTCCAGCCAGCCACGTAATGGGCCGTCGAACCGGAGACTCTAAAACCTGCCTAAAGAGATATAACCCTGAAACAAAATACACGAAAACTCTAAGGTCAGCCCTTATCCGTCCCAATTCAATATCTGTTAACAAGGAATGGTGAAAGTACACAAAGTTCTATGCCATGTGGCCAGGCTTTCCTCAGCTCACACCAGCAGTCTGCTCATCAGTCAGGGTCTACGAAGAAGAGAGAGAATCCTGGGAAGCTCTGGTATTTATGCTTCAGATGAGTCGCCCGTCACCTGACGCAGCTTGGCCAATCGGGTACAGGAGCCTTTAACCCCTCGATTCCAGACTCACAGCCACGAGGCCTGTACTCGGGAGAGAAACAGAGAAAGGTAAGTACATAGCATTCACCAGGAGGGGGAAGCGCCTAACATGGTCACAGAGAGAACGTACACACTCCATACAGACTCTCACAGTCAGGATCGAACCTGGGTCTCTGGCGCTGTAAGGCAGCAGCTTGACCGTGGTGCCGCGATGATTCAAATAGATCAGACGGAAAGTTGGCAGATGGAATTTAATCCAACAAGTACGAGGTGATTCATTTTGGGAAGTTCAATAAGTGCAGTTCATATGCTGTAAATTGAAGGGCACTAAAAAATATCCATTGACGCCTCCAAAGCCATCTGTGGCAGTGAATTCCATTTTTCCCCCCCCTATTTGATGTATGTGAGAGAATAGCACTTTTTTTATTTTATTTATTTTTTTATTTTATTTATTTATTTATTTATTAGAAGTAGACATATTATACAATGTAATTACATATTATAGTAGAAAAAAAACTTTTCATATACATCAGTCATACATTATTAAAATTTTCCATTATCAATTACTTCTGCTTCTAGTATTTTTATTTTTTATAGAAAGCGAGAAAAAGAGAGGGTAGAAAGTTACAAATAAAAGAGGAAGCAAAAAAAAAAAAAAAAAAAAAAACAACAGAAAAACAAGGAAGATGGAATGGGTTACCTGTGATACATCAATGGAGATAGGTTCGTAGGTTATAAAGTATAGAGTATAGTTTTTCATCTGTTCCTGAGTTCAAGTTTCAGCTGGGTCCTCGTGCTGTGCCAGTCTATCCCTTCAGATAGTTAATGAATGGAGCCCAAATTTTATGGAAAAGATCTTGTTTGTCCATTAAGACAAGTCTAATTCTTTCTAAGTATAGGGTCTCCGACATTTCCGTAATCCACATTTTGATTGTGGGGGTTGTAGGGCCTTTCCAAAATTTTAATATTAATTTTTTTCCGGTTATTATACTGTAATTGAGGAAGTTTCTTTGGTTTGTTGTGAGTGTTAAGCTTTGTTCTGATATTCCAAGTATTATTAATTTTGTGTCTGGGTCCAGTTTTGTATTAATAACTTTTGAAGTTATTTCAAAAATATCTGTCCAGAAATGTTTAAGTTTTATACAGTTTGCAAAAGTATGTGTTAAATTAGCCTCTAAATGTAGACATTTATCACAAATAGGAGAGATTTGTGGGAAAATTCTATTTAGTTTTATTTTAGAGAAGTGTAGTCTATGTAAGACCTGAGAATAGCACTTTAATATAATTCGATGCCAGATTTGCCTACAATACTGAAATGCCATAAATGGAACAACGAGACACTGACTGGTTACATTTAGGCAACTATTCAAAGGAAGGAATTTGTTGAAAAGACACGGCAAATATAACGTGTGTTTTGAAGGAAGTTTTGATTGAGATATTGCTATATGACGTGCAACTTGTAGTATATTAGACTGCAGTGAACAATATTAAAATGAGCAGAATCCAGATGGGTCTACTGCATTTATTTGGCATCAAGGATGCTGCTCTGAATTTTGATGATGGATAAGACATTCATTCATCCCTTCGGCTCTGCTTGGTGATCATGTTTTGCTGGACCAACTAGTTTAAATTCACTCAACCCAAACATACACTTTGGTTGCAGTGAGATAGATTAATCCGCAGTATGAAGTTCTATGCAGAATTATAAGGCACTCGGTGAATTGAAAGAGCTTGCCTTATCTCAATTATCTTAACTCTGCACATTCTGAGATTAACTCCATAAATATTTACAGTATTCATTTTAATCTTTCCCTTCAGGTCTCCGAGGTTTGACCTAAACAAAAGTTTCCTTTCTGAACAAATGGAGCAGTAATCCCAAAGCAAAATGTTGCAGATGCTGGAAATCTGAAATAAAACCCAAAAATATTGGAAATTAAGCCAGGCAGCATTTGCCGGAAGAATATCAACGTTTCGGCTCAATGTCTACCAATATTATTAATATTAATTCTTATTTTGGGAGGGATTCCATGAAATCACCAACTTGTAGGAGTGATGGTCACCTGACTTACCACCAAATCAGAGACGTGGGCAAGTTGACCTAAATGTTAATTTTATTTCCCCTTCCACAGATGCTGCCAGAGGGTTGCCAAATATTTTTATGATACTCTGGATATTCACCCATTCAGTCGGTGTAAAGCAATTACTGACAGGTATGTGCCTGTCCTGTTAGGCAAGTCAGACATGTTCCTGTAATTGAACTGGCGTGCTAGTATAAATAATAATAGCTCACTGGAATGTTCTCTTAAAGATTAAAAAGTCACAGGATTGTTGCAGTATTTGTAGTAATGTCCATTGCAATAGAGATGGAGATGCAGCGGATTAATTCATTTGGTCTATTGTTCCCAGAGAGGCATGGGATCGGAGCGATAAAAGGACACCACGGGTTTGTTTCGAAAGAAGTCGGCTTCAACAAGAATGCATGGAGAACTGAAAGGTTTACTATAATGTCAGCTTCTAGCGCAGCAAGGCAGTTGAGCATTGTTGGCGGGAACTTTGTGTTTAACCTGTACCCTGAATCTGGCTTTCAAGTGGGGTCCATTTGCCCTCTTGATTACGGCTCGGGTAGGAACAGACACAAAGAACATCTCGTAGGGCAGTGGCACGTTTCTCAAACAGGTCAGTTAATTCAAGGCCTTAATAGTGCGCACTAAGAAACACTCTGAGAGAACCCAAAGTGTTTCAAAGATTCGCAGCGTCCACAGCAATTTTGTATTCGAACGACACAATAGCTACATGTGGATTTTACACCTTTGAAACCATCCAGAATTGATCAGTGTTTCTGTATTCTTTCATCTTTAAGTTCCCCAAAGTTATGTTTAACCACCTGTTTCCTGTTACTAGAGAACAATTCCCCCATTTGTGTGTTGCACCCTTACAAATGGCTGCAATAAAGGACACCTCTATTTGCTGTTACATATGTATTTTACACCTTATTAACCTATTTATCACCTAATATCGTTAAATTCCCTTCACTATGTTGGCATGTTTTCCCATCATGCTGTCAGAGTACATAAGCTCTTGGGTTTAAACAACTCTCTCTTCTTCCCTCTCCCATCAAACAAAAGGTATAGAACTGTGAAAATGCACACCTCCACATTCAGGGACAGTTTCCTCCCAGCTGCTATCAGGCAACTGAACCATCCTACTGCAACCAGCGAGCAGTTCTGAACTACTATCTGCTTCATCATGGACCCTCGGACTATCTTTGATCAGACTTTACTGGCACTAAATGCTATTCCTTTATCATGTATCTGTACACTGCGGATGGCTCGATTGTAATCATGTATTGTTCTTTCACTGGCTGGTTAGCATGCAACAAAAACTTTCCCGTTCTCTGGTCCTCGGGGACGATCAGGGTCAAGGATCTACATTTTTTGGTCCATCATAATAAATAACAAGAGGTTCACCTTAGTAATTCATGAGTGACCTGCATGTTTTAACACTGAAAATTCAATTGTGTTTATTAAAATAATTGGTATAATCATTGCTTGTCCAAAATACGGATTTACCAATTGCACAGAGAATAGTAAGGTATGGATAACAAATCATAAAGATTGATTCCTGAAGCAGAGGAAGAGAGTGTTTTGGGTAGGAGAAAGGGTTTTTACCACTGTTTTAGATTAGCTTAGTTTAGTTTAGAGAATGGAAATAAGCTCTTCAGCCCACCAAGTCCACGACAATCATTGATCACCCGTTCACACTAGTTCAATGTCATCCCACTTTCCCACTCCCTACACATTAGGGGGATTTTACAGAAGCCAATTAACCTACAAGCCCGCATGTGTTTGGGATGTGGGAGGAAACCTAAGCACCTGGTTTTATAATAAAATCACAGGGAGAACTTGCAAACTGGCCAGAATTAACTTTAAGACAAATGACCAATTAAAAACAATGTATTTCTTAATGTACTTTCGATTGACTTTGGTCCTCAGAAAGTGACGGAGAAAATCCCAAAGTGAAGCAAAACAAAAAATTTACAGCACTAAGGTAGGTTCAAAGGAGCCTGTTATAATAAAGAATATGCCAAGCATGCTTCTTTTACTTTGAAGTAGTTATCCCGGAAGTGGCGGCGCTGGTGAACGGCTGCGGCTCGCCTGCAGTCCGTTTGTTTTTACTTTTTTGTGTTGTTTTTTTCGTCTTGTTTAGTTAAGTTTTTGGTTTTTAGGTTTGTGTTGGGGGGGGTGGGGGGTTGAAACGGGCTTTCTGTCTCTCCCTTCGGGGGAATGCGACTTTCTTGTCGTATCCCCCTACTCTGCCTCCGTCTGCGCTGAGGCCTAATGGCGGAGCTGGCGACCTCGAGGCTCCAGAGGCAGAGCCTGTCAGGACTCGCCCTGGGCTTGCTCCCGTGAGGGCGGCCCGACTTGACTTACCATCGCCCGGTGGGGTATTGCCTCAGCGCAGAGGGAGAAGAGACAGCAGCCCTAAGATTTTTGCCTCCATCACAGTGAGGAGGTGCTTGGTGGACTCACTGTGGTGGATGTTAATTTGTGTTTACTGTCTGTTCTGTTGTTTATTATTGTATGTATGGCTGCAGGTAACGACATTTCGTTCAGACCGTAAGGTCTGAATGACAAATAAAGGATCTAATTCTAATTCTTATTATTCTACTTCTACAAATACATTTGTATTGTATTCATGTAAAGGATAGCTGTTGGCCTTACCTCTCTGCCTTTATCTCATGCTTTCCAGCATGAATACTAAAATGAAATGGCTACGCTACATGGCCAAGTCATGAACTTTAAGAGAAATTTTAAAAACTGGCTCCCAGGGATATATATTTATTCCCTAATCACTAAACATTATTTTTGAGGCTCAATTACAAATTGGATTTAGATGAAACTTAATGTAAAAAGGTAAGGTAAATTAATGTGTTTCTGCTTGGCTAAAATTCAAGAGGAGCAGATGAATATGAGCCCCACTCATATTTAGATTGCATGAAGATAAAATTACCCAATTATATCTGTATAAATCATACTTAAGGTGTGCAAAGGAACGGTGTGGCCATATTTGAAGCAGCACATATATATGCACATGTATTTAACATGTTTAATAATTACTGAGGATATCTGATCCCCTGCTGGCATCCCACACCTGCCCGTGTCATATTTGGAGCACTGCAGCTACCCATGTTTAAGTATCCCATTACAAAACAAAGTGTGTGCCTTTGTTGGAACTACATAGCTGGTAAGTCAGCTTCCAGAGGAGATCCTTAAACAAAATGAAAGTGGACTGAGAATTATTATGGTTGTGTAATCTTCGTTTAGTGCATCTCAAGCTAATGAGCTATTTAATTTAGTGTCATAAAGTTTATTGCACAAGATTTTTTTTCGTGTGCCCTCCCATCAGATGCTTCGTGCACCATCGGAATCTTGTTAGCAATACACGCTGCCCTCGGGACGACTGCTATGGACAGGAGACCGTAGCCCACCTCTTCGCAGTGTGGATTTGCATAGAGAGTCTGGAGAATAATGCAAGGGTCCTCGTCATTGTTTAGCCCAAACTGCTCTGTAACACCGGACTCTGATTTATGGACTGTTCCCTGGGATACATTCAGAGACGAACATCGTGCTGCTGGAAGATCATCAACTTCATGAAAAAATGCTCTTTGGTCTACCAGAAACTTGATGAGCCAGCAGAGTGAGATGCCCATCAGGGAATGTTGCCGACTGGCCCATTCCAGACTGCAGGAGTACATGCTGAGGGACTCACTGAAGCTTGATGCAGACAAAGCGAAGGTGCTGTGGGGGAGGACCACAGTCCAGGGTCTGGTAGAGACACGACTCAAACAAGGAAAGGGATATTAACCTAGGCAGCCACATGAGTGACAAGTATAAAGATAGATTATGAACACAATTGACTATAAGACTAATGAATGCGTAAGCTCTGAGCATGTCGGAAGAGGTTTTGCACTATTCTTATTCTGTATATATTTTTCATTATTCTGAATAAAGTTTATTTTTGGAAAAAAAATTTGAATTGCCTATCCTGCAAATGGATTTGAACAATTTTAGAGATAGCACATTTCTCCAATGCTTTGAATCATGAATAGAGAATGGATCAGGGAGTGAGTGGCAGCCAGCTGCAGCGCTTTGAAACTCTGCTCAATTAAGATTTAGGCTTTGACATGATTGTCCTGCATCTCATCTGCTCCTGCAATATCACAATTTCCCCAGCCTGGTAAGAATTTGAAAAGACTACCTGACAACTGAAAAGAACAAAGGCCCCCAGAACATGTACAGATTTATATTGCAGAAGTAGTTCTGGCAGAGGTGCAAGACCTCGCTTCCTCTAGGAAGAGAAGGGCAAGTCAGGGGACTTCACTTGATGCCATAATTGTGACCACCTTCAAGAAAGGAGATAGCCGATTGCAGAAATTAGAGGTATCTCCCTTCTGCCTGACACAAGAAAAGTCACCACAAGGATTTTCCCTAGCTGCCTCTTCCCAGTAGCTAAAAGTCACAATTGGGATTCTGTCCATCAAGCAATAGAGTAGTCGTGATCTTCACTGGGTGGTAAATCAAAGAAAAACTGAGGAAGCCAAACCAACTTCTTGGCATGTCCGATTCAACTCTGCAGCTTGAACGTTAGCAGATAAAAAAGATTGGAGATATTTCACCTTCACTCGTTCATCCTTAAGTAAAAGACAGCTCCAATGGCAAATCAGAAAAGAAAACGTATTAAATAACACTTTCTTTGCTGACAAATATCCTTACTTTGAACAGAAACTTCTACTTTACAGAAGATCCCATCATGCATGAGGTATCCCTCTTGCTGCAAGCTGACAGTTTACTTTGTTCCTGTGCTTAAGGCAAAACAGGGCTGTGAGAGATCTGTTTGCTGGCTGAAGTAAAATCCATACATAATCGTTATCACTAACATTGATTGGTGGAGGAACCTATCAGCTCATAACCTCGGTAAACACTTTGATGGAAACCAAGTGGGGAATTGGAGAAAAAAATGTGGTTTGGCTTCTGAATTGAAAGGAAACTGATGAAAGAAAGACAGTTAAACGCACGATAAACCAAATAGGCTTGCATTCACCCGAGTAGGTGATAGCTTCCAGTGGAAAATAGAAATTGGTACATAACCAAGAATCTCACTGAGTAAAATTGTGAGGGGAGAACTATACAATTCATGAATTTCACCACTTGCACTAAGTCGGGTGGGTCTTTATTACATAATCCACCATACCACTGTCCCATCGATGGGAGTGACCCAAACTGTCCTTGCATATGGTGGGCAAATAGAGGCAAGGACCTAATAAAACATCTAATACTTTAGTGACAATTTGCTACACTTCAGATCTCTTACTGCAGATAATATTCTGGCATGGATTTAGAATTGGTTGTCAGTGCTCATTTCTGTTCTGTATGACTTTACACATCTGCCATATATTTATCCCCCTCGTCCAACTTGTCTAAATCAGTTTAGAGCCTCATCATGTGTTCGTCACAACTCGCATTCCTCCCCAGCTTTGTGTTGTCAGTAAATCCGGAAATGTCAAGTCTAGTTCTCTCATCGTGATGATGCAAATATTTTGTTACTAGCATTGAGCCCCACGGCATCCCACTTATCACTGACCACCACAAAGAGTCATTTATTCTGTTTCCTATTTTTTAACTCATTCTCAATCCATGTCAGTATATCCATGCCAACACTGTAAGCAGTCCGACTAAGCTTACATTAAACTCGCATCAAAAACGCTTCAAGATTCTCCCTTGTACATTCTCGCCATCATGTACTCAAACACACCAGTAGATTTTATTTTGTTTCATAAACTTTGTACAATTTCATTAATACTTGCCCAGTGCTCAGCGTGTTATAAGAGATTCTGGAATTTCGCCTACTGGGCTTTCTGGTCTGTGATTCCTTGGATTTTTTTCCCTCTTCCTTTTTTTGTAATTAGAAGGGTTACATTTGCCACCCTCCAATTAGTAGGACTATTCAACAGTCCAAAGAATTTTGGAAAATTATTGACACTTTTTCAAGTGCCATCTCATATTGTACTCCCTGATAAACATTCTTAGGCCCTGGAGATTTGTCAGACTTCAGCTACATAAATTTCCCTTGCACCATTGCATTACAGACATCACTTTCCATCAGTTCTTCTTTGTCTCTGGAGTCTGTACTAACCATTAAGTACTTTTTTTATAACATAAAGTGCCCTCCATAATGTTTGGGACAAAAACCCATCATTTATTAATTTATTTGCCTCTGTACTACACGATTTGTAATAGAAAAAAAAATCACATGTAGTTAAGGTGCACATTGTCAGATTCTATTAAAGGGTATTTTTATACATTTTGGTTTCGCAATGTAGAAAATACAGCTGTGTTTATCATATTCCCCCCATTTCAGGGCACCATAATGTTTGGGACACATGGCTTCACAGGTGTTTGTAATTGCTCAGGTGTGTTTAATAGACTCCTTCATGCAGGTTTAAGAGAGCTCTCAGCACCTAGTGTTTCCATCACCTTTGGAAACTTGAATTGCTGTTTATCAACACGAGGGCCAAAGTTGTGTCAATGAAAGTCAAATAAGCCATTATGAGACTGAGAAACAAGAATACAACTGTTAGAAATATCAGCCAAACCTTAGGCTTACCAAAACCAACTGTTTGGAACATCATTGAGAAGAAAGAGAGCACTGGTGAGCAAAGGGAATGGCAGGCCAAGGAAGACCCCCACAGCTGATGAGAGAAGAATTCTCTATCATAAAGAAAAATCCCCAAACACCTGTCCGAAGATCAGAAACACTCTTCAGGAGTCAGGTGTGGATTTGTCAATGACCACTGTCCGCAGAAGACTTCATGAACAGAAATACAGAGGCTGCACTGCAAGATGCAAACCACTGGACAGATGAGACAAAGATTAACTTATATCAGAGTGGTGGCAAGAGCAAAGTATGGAGGAGAGAAGGAACTGCCCAAGATCCAAAGCATACCACCTCATCTGTGAAACACAGTGGTGGGGTGTTATGGCCTGGGCATGTATGGCTGCTGAAGGTACTGGCTCACTTATCTTCATTGATGATACAACTGCTGATGGTAGTAGCATAATGAATTCTGATGTGTATAGACACATCCTATCTGCTCAAGTTCAAACAAATGCCTCAAAACTCATTGGTCGGCGGTTCATTCTACAGCAAGACAATGATCCCAAACATACTGCTAAAGCAACAAAGGAGTTTTTCAAAGCCAAAAATTGTCAATTCTTGAGTGGCCAAGTCAATCACCGGATCTGAACCCAATTGAGCATGCCTTTTATATGCTGAAGAGAAAACTGAAGGGGACTAGCCCCCAAAACAAGCATAAGCTAAAAATGGCAATACAGGCCTGGCAGAGTATCACCAGAGAAGACACCCAGCAACTGGTGCTGTCCATGAATCAGACTTCAAGCAGTCATTGCATGCAAAGGATATACAACAAAATACTAAACATGACTACTTTCATTTTCACACTGTGTTTTTGATTTTCTGTTTTTGGATTGAATTCTGTTTTTAATTTGTGTCACTGTGATGTCTTTAATTACTTGTTTTATTCCGATTATATGTTTTTATTCAGATTACTATGTAAGGTGTCCTTGAGATGTATGAAAGGCGCCCATTAAATAAAATTTATTATTATTATTATTATTTACATTACATTGCTGCGTCCCAAACATTATGGTGCCCTAAAATGGGAGGACTATGTATAAACACTGCTGTAATTTCTACATGGTGAAACCAAAATGTATAAAAATGGCCTTTATTAAAATCTGACAAAGTGCACTTTGACAACATGTGAATTTTTTCTATTACAAATCTCAAATTGTGGAGTTTAGAGACAAATAAATAAATGATGGGTCTTTATCCCAAACATATCCCATATTCATTTTGTTTTATTCTCCCCACATTCCCATCAACTCTCCCTAGATTCCACCACTCTCCCCTGCATCAGTAGCAATGTGTATTGGCCAATTAATCTGCCAACCTACACATCTTTGGTCAATGACGAAATGCTATCCTTTACAACCGATATCACAGGGGTTGCAATCCATTTGTCCAAAAGTTGGATATTCAGCAAATACCACAAGTTCACAAACATCCGCAGCAAGTAACTTTAATGTCAATGCATGTTGCAAGTAATAAAACTGTAGATACATTAATGACCATTCAAGATCTTGGGATTTAAAACAGGAACAGTTCTAAACTGAGTTATGTTTGTTATCCAAATGTTACATTTAAAAAGCGTTACCAATTTACTCTCTCTCTGTTCATCATTATCAATAATAAAGTATGTGATTGACATGCCCCGGTGAGACTGCAGCACTTGCTGTTGGTATATTGCAACATTTAAATGATGGTTCGTATGCAGGCACCAGTGTGAAGTCTGTATCGCAGTGAAGTGACAGACCCAGCAGTCACCTTGCAGAATGCTGCTTTTTGTTAGCATTTAACATGAATTATCTACAAGCGTATGTCGTTGCATATTCCCTTTAATTGTCCTGAGTTCAAAAAATCTAGATAATAGACTATAGGATGAGATGGAGTGTCAAGCATCAATCCTTTATCATCTTCTGAAAAGACTGTGCCGGGGGCCAGGGTTTGCACAGATCTGTAATGAGGCTGCATGAGTGGGAAGTTAGTCTATTGAATGTTCTCACCACTCATGAGTCCATGTGGGTTTGCTACAAAATAATAGGTTTGGCATAAAGTCTCCATCAGCCACAAGATCCAATCAGATGCCTCATTATATTGACTCTGGCCAAGATTATTACACAAGTCTTTTGCCCTGATTCCTAGTTACTTGAAGGAATCATCACCATCTACATAGCACCAATTAAATCCCAAGCCATTCCCAAAGTTATCCTGTTTTATTAAAAATTGTAATTGTTTCAATTAGCTATGCAAGGTGATCTTTATGCACAGCATCCCCTCGTTTACAATATCATTCATGCTCAGCCATGTACACTAGCCTTGAGCTAGAGATATTCATGATTTATTTTAGTTGAAGTTTCCCCTATCTCTCCACCAAAGTTGTTCACAAGCAGAATTTGTGTCAGCTGAAAAATGTTTAGTCTGAAAGACTGCATTATTTCACTTCAACAGCAAATGCTACAATATCAATTCATACACAAGTAATAATGATAGGCATAGATATGGAGATGATGGTTCCAATAGTGGGAGAGTCCAGGACCAGAGGCCATAGCTGCAGTATAAAAGAACGTATTTGTTAGAATGGCGATGAGAAGGAATTTTATTAACCGGAGGGTGGTGAATCTGTGGAATACATTGACAGTGGAGGCCAAGTCATTGGGTCTTTTTCTAGATTCTTGATTAGTAAGGATGTCAAAGGTTATGGGGAGAAGGTATGAGGATGATGTTGAGAGGGAAAAATAGATCAGACGTGATCGAATAGCGGAACAGTCTCAATGGGCAGAATGGCTTAATTACGCTCCTACGTCTTATGAACAAACGTAATGCAAATGGTATGTTAGACTTCTTTGCAAGAGTAGAGAGAATAAAACCTTTATGAATGAGATGTGAAGAAATTCCACATGTAAAAGTATCCATGAAGAATATTAATTATATTCAACTATTCAAGTGGTTGAATATAATAAGACAGACACATTTCCAATATAAAAGGCATCAGGGGATATCAGGAGTATGAATTTGGTGTTGAAATAGAGCATTAGACATGATCACATGCAAAATAGTGATTATGATGATGAACTCCAAATTATATGTAAAGAATGTATACAAATAAGGCCATGTATTTACATCTTGATGATGAATGATTAACAGCACCAAGTCAGTTCCCAGAGAGGAATATTGACTTGCAATTCATAAATTTTCCTCACACTACTAATGCTTGTATGTTCACTTACACATAACTTTTTTGAATTCCACTCTATATATTCCTTTGACAATTCCCCATCCTTGCATCTGTCCCATCAGCGATGAAGTTTGCAAGGCAGCATTATATTATCGCAGCTTGACAATGTACATTGTGTTCAAGGTAAAATTCTATTGTGTTATCCTTGTTAGATGGCTGCTGCTGCAACTTAAAGCATATTGACTAGAGATTTAAAAAACAACCAGGAGCCATAATTGTAGAAGGGGTTGCTAATAGGTTGAACAAAGTATTTATTTGGTCACAGGCTGCAATGTGTAAGTTGATAGAAAAGGAAATGTCATGGCAAATAGTTAAATGCTTCCAAAAGCAAAATCAGATGTGAAGAGGAGCAAAGGGAACACACTTGTACATTATAACGTTGAGGTGGGGTAAAGGAATAAGACAGTGGGTGGAAACTTGTGTAATATATCATGATCAACACAGTCCGATTAGAAATAATGACCTGCTCCATTCATGTCTATTCTAAATGCTTGCTTTTTATACTGCATGTCAATTTTTAATGTTGATGACTTTCTAATTGCATCATTTTCCGTTAGATTTAAACTAAAATGTAAATAGCAACTTTATACCAAATCAACCTAAAAACACAAACACTCAAACCAAGCACTCAGTTATACAGCGAATAAACTGGTCTTTCAGCACAACTCATCCACGCCAAGCAAGATGCCCATCTATGCTAATCATATCTGCCTGTGTTTGGCTCATATCCCTCTAAACATTTCTTATCCATGTACCTGTCCAAGTTTATTTTAAATGTTCTAATTGTACCTGCCTCCACCTCCTCCTCCTCCTCTGGGAGCTGATACCATATACCCAGTACTCTGTTGGAAAAACGTGCCCCTCAGTTCCCTTTAAAGTTTTACAATCGAACCTTAAATTTATGCTTTGCAGTTTTAGATACCCCTCCTGAAAAAAGACCGATTATCTTCTCCCTTGCCTATGTCCCTCATAATTTTTATAAACCTCGACAAGGTCACGCCTCAGCTTCCTTCACTTTGTGGAAAATAGTCCCAGCCTACGCAATCTCTCCTTATAATTCAAGTGTGCCAAGTCCAGCAGCATTCCTGTGAATCTTTTCTAAAGCAGAAAAGATTCACAACCTGATTATTTCCTTTTATAGCACGGTGACCAGAATTGCATACAATATTCCAAAGTTTTGTACAACTCTAACGTGACCTACCAACTCCATTTGTCAATGCCTCTGCCAATGATGGCACACATTCCATATGCCTTCTTCACCACCTTACCTGTGTCACTACTTTCAAGTCAGAGGTATACAGTGTGGAAACAGGCCCTTCGGCACAATTTGCCCACAACGGCCAACAATGTCCCGCTACACTGGTCCCACCTGCCTGCGCTTGGTCCAAATCCCTCCAAACCTGTCCTATCCATGTGCATGTCTGTTTCTTAAACGATGGGATAGTCCCAGCCTCAACTACCGCTTCTGGCAGCTTGTTCCATACAACCACCACCCTTTGTGTGAAAAAGTTATCCTTCGGATTCCTATTAAATCTTTTTCCCTTCACCTTGAACCTATGTCCTCTGGTCCCCTACTCTGGGCAAGAGACTGTGCATCTAAGTAACTATGTATTTGTAAATCAAGGTGTTGCTGTTCAATGTCACTCCCCAGGGTCCTCCCATTCACTGTGCATGTCCTGGCCTGGTTTAATTTTCCAAAATGCATTACTTCACTCGTGACTGAGTTAAGTTGCATTAACCATTGGCTGGGGTCAAGGTTCACGTTGCGGCCCTGTTTCCACCAATCTTTCAACCACCACGCACAAGAAGCACAAGACAGACATCATTATAAGCAGATGGCGAGAAGTGTGTTCAGCTCTGGCTGAATAACTTCTAATCTTATGTGTGGGCTCGATAAGATGAAGAACCATTGGCTTGACCATTTTCCTAGTTGATCTAAACTCTCTTGTAACCTTAGACAACCTTCATCACAGTCCACTATAGCACCAATTTTGGTGTCATCTGCAACATAGTGGCCTGATATTCTCTTCCGAATCATCAATATATATGTTGAATAATAAAGAGTCCAGCATCAATCCGTGTCTCACCGCTGGTTATGGGTTTCCAATCTGAAAAGCAACCTTCCACTACCACCCTCTGCCTCGTATTACCAAGCCAATTTTGGATTCCATTTGGAATCTCACCCTGGATCCCATGCATTCAGGACCAGCCTACCATGTGGAACCTTGTCAAAGACCACGGCCCAGCCTTCGTCAATCTTTTTGAGCATATCATCAAAATATTGAACTAGTGTTAATTCGATGATTGAATCATGGACAACAAAATTTAACACTAGATCAATATTGGCCATCCATTTGTAGCATATAAAAATGGAATGGTAAAATATAAAACTATAAAGTTAATGTGAAAGATTTAGTTATTGATCTATTTCCCCACATATTAATATTTAATTTTAGTTCTATTCTAGGAAATAAAATCCAGGTTTATTTTTTATTCCAGTCTATTAATTCTATGCATTCTGATTTGCATGAACATTATAATTCTCAAAGTCGATTGTGAACTTGTTTTTTAGGAGTCTTGAGCTCGCCTGAAGATTTTTCCCATCTGGAGAAGAGAATCAGCAATCTATGCATTACAAGGCATCTTGGCATGTCAAGGGACTCTTAATAATTAGCTGTTTTGATGAATGGACAAATGGAACTGACAAGACTGCTTGAATCACTCCATAATTCTGTGAGAACCTTTTCAATGCAAAAGTCTTGAATTTTCAAGAATATTTAAATGTACTAATTTTCAAAATGTAGAAATGAGTGGGATCATTTTTATCAAGCCTGCTGGTTAGTGCAGTCCAGTTTAGTTTCAGTTAAGAACATTCCATGCCATTTTAGGAAAAGTCAACTTGATAGTAATGTGGTAAATTCATGTTTTACTTAAGATTCACTTAGATTATGTCTGCCATACCTGGTTATCCATTGGAAGTGTCAACCTAATGACTTAATTAAAAATAAGTATATTTTCTAGCATATTTGAATTAAAAAACAACTACCCAAACAGCAATTTTAACTATACAATGTAATAATATATGCAAACAAGTGTGATTACACAACATTATTATATACTCAGACTTTACAGCAAACATCATACATGTACTGACTTTTTGATAGAGCTGTTCAATTAATTACACTCGACTGGCCTATCTTGTGTCATTGATAATTGTTCCAATGATTTGCCAGAAAACATCCTTGTAACACTGAATATTGAAAGGTGGCAAATGTATTCAATTGCACACCTGATAGAACCTGATAAAATCCACACAATTAATCTACACTAAAATCCAGGCCAATGTAGACGTGAATGAACATGTACATTTTGCAACCTTTCTCAACTGAATGTGTGCAATCTCCCTCTGGTTTATGCATGATTCATGATCATTTTCTTTTGATAGCACGTAATTAGTTTTCAAGGTCTTCCAATAATCTTATCCATCAACGTCACTTCATCTGTGTGCTAACCCACCCTAAAAATCAACAAATGGTTCCATTGTTATTGGCTGCACCCAACAAAACGCTTGGCATCAAACCTTACACTAAATGATATCTAGTCATAAAGGAAAAATTTAAGGTAAATAATTAAATGGAAAGGCCTTTCAAACAAAAAACAGCACATCCCAAATGCTGTACACTATGATTGCAAAATGATATTTGCAACTGTTTCGGAGGTTAACCATCTAAATTAATAAACTGAAAAAAATAAACATACATAAGCATATAATTTACATCACTCCAGCAATTATATTCTACTGATGTTCATAATTTAAAAAAATCAAAACCAAGAACGTCAATTTTTTGCTATTTCGTTTTCACCATAATTTCAAAACGCCTTAATATATATTAGAAAATAAATGGCATACATTTAATTTTCAAGAACTTGTTTATTTATTTCATTGTGTCATTGCATCCTGTGATTTGAGTATCTAAGTTATAAGTACATTGGTACAGTCTCAGCTAAATCTCAAAGCATCTTAGGTTTAGAGAAGCAAAGCATTAGATTTATGAGTTTCCTCATCAATTCCCAGGGGGGGGGGAAGCTATTTCAGTTGCTCCAACTGTTTTTTTTAATCATTTACTTGCCAAAACATGTATAGCATCTTCAAATGAAGATCTGTCAAATAATTTAAGAGTCTGAGTAAACTGAAAGCCTAACATTGATTGACAGAAGATATTTGTGATCCAGAAACAAACTTCCGTGCCAGAACATGCAACCTAATTACATCGTTACAAACGTAATCAAATGGATCACATATACACAATGAAATCTAATTGTAGGCAGTTATCTTACACGTTAAATTTTATAAGAATTAGCAGCAGGAGGCAGCCATTAGACCATAATACCATAGAATATAGGAGCAGAATTAAGCCATTCAGCCCATCACATTTGCTCCGCCATTCGATCATCGCTAATCTCTGTTTCCCTCTCAACCCCGTTCTCGTGCCTTCTCCTCTTATCCTTTGACAAACTAATGAAGGGCCCCGAACTAATGAAGGGCCACCTGGCCCTTCGAGTCTGCTTTCCCATTCTTCAAACACACAGCTGCTCTTTCACCTCGTTGTAAGTTTCTCGTACACTCCCCTAATTCCCTACGAATGCAGAAATCTAATGATCTCTGTGTTGAATCAATTCAATGAGGAAGCTTCTACAGGCCTCCACGATTGAGATTCCAAAGATTCACCATCTTCAGCATGAAGAAATATCTGATATGTCCAAAATATTTTACCGCTCTGAACGCTAGTTCAATGCTCCTCAATGGGGAAAATCTCCCCCCTGCATTAATCAGATGAACCCTTTCAGATTTTTTTAAAATTCCAATGCCATTACCTCTTATTCTTCTAAACCTCAGATAATTCCAACCTTGACTATGCAATCTCTCGTCATGAAGCAAATGTGCCTTCCCAGCAACCAGGGTGTATTGTCATTTCAATTTATTTTTGGCAGATATATTATTTTTTTAGGGAAGGAAATAAAACTTCATGCTCCTTAGTTTTAGTCTCATCAAGGCCCAATATGATTGCATTAAGGCCCCCAATTAGAAAATAATACTTCATTACAGTCACACCGCACAGAATCTGCACCAACCACCCACCCACTTATATTAACATAATTTCATTATTCCCACATTCCCATCTACACCTCCAGATTTATCACCACACATATATGGACAGGACATTTACAGTAGTCAATTAACCTGCCAACCTGCATTTTTTTGGGGGAAACCGGAGCACCTGTGGGAAAACCAATGCAAACAATGTGCAAACTTCACACAGACAGTGCCATAGATCAAAAATGAACCTGGTTTACTGGTGCGGTGAGTTAACAACATCACCAGCTGCGCCATTGTGCCACTGTTCTACCCTCCACCCCTTTAATTAGCAGCAGTTAAGTAAGATTACAATGACAGGACATTTTTGAGGGTGAGTATATAGTTATGAATTAAACCAATTTGCAAATGTTGTTTTTATAAACTATGTATATTTAACTTCAGCTGGAGAGCGTAATTAACGCCAAAGAAGCCAAAAAAAGTTATTATTTACAGAAATCTGGAGGCATTGTTAAATTAATGACCCTTTTTTGTTTTTAAAGTGGGTTTTAATGAAAGCATTCTTGCTAGTTCTTCTAGATCTAGGATGACTTGTTTCAGCTTTGTTTTGAGGGTTTACAGGTGGCTAACAGCATCAATGTGGAAAGCACAGACTTTTCCAAAGATGGGGCAGGAGATGCTGATGGTCTGCAGGGCAGGGGATTTAGTTTGTGAGATGCTGTGCTCTTTCCACTTCATCAGGATAAATTAAGGAGATAGTGGATCTTTAGTATCCCATCAGTCAAGTGTAAGATTAACATGCTTTCAAATATCCCAACGGGGTGGGAGGTTGTAACCTTCGCGTTGTCCGCCCTGTTTTGATGAATGCAATCAACTTGGCGTGCACAATCAAATAGAACAAGTTGTCCTACAACTTTAGGTTGTGCACGCCATACGCAAGAAGAATAAATATCCCAACTTAGATACAAGCAAAGAGAATTACCGTGACAGTGAAAACGCCCAAAATAATTTCCAGTAATCAAGCAAGAATGTCACATTGGCAACAAATGCATTGTACACATTGATCATTGGTACGTTAGATACTATTCATGAGATTGTTCCAAGATTAAGAACCATTGTTAAATTCCTTGATATTTCACCACTATTGAAAGATGATACAACCCGAGTCTCAACTCACTGAGAGACTGCGATGACATCCTTACTGTAAAGGACTGGAGCTGAAGCCTGAATGCAGAAGAAAAGCAATCCTTGTATTTCCAAGCAGGAGTTATTCATTAACTTATACTTCCGCCTTTTAAAGATTTACATGTAACAGCACCAAGTTTCGTCATAAAGTTCTTCTGTTGCCACTGGGCTGTGCAGTCGTCTGAAATCTTGAAATCAACCTGGAAAATTAAACGTATTCATCTTAGAAAATTATCTTTGTGCAGCAGTTAATTCTAGTATTGGCATATGCAAGAGAGAAAGAGACTGCTGTTCATTGTGAACTTGGATATTTAATCACATGGATACTGAAGGAAACTGGGGCAGCAGGATTGCTTCTAGTGTTCCAACAAAGCTAATCAATAGTACAGTCCAAATTGTCTCCTTTAGTTTAGTTTAGAGATACAGTGTGGAAACGGGCCCTTCGGCCCAACTCCACGCCGACCAGCAATTCCCGTACACTAGCACCATCTTACACACAGGGGACAATTTACAATTTTTACTGGGTTCGATCCTGCCCGTAGTCAGGATCGAACCCAGGTCTCTGGCGCTGTAAGGCAGCAACTCTACCGCTGCACCACCTTGCTGCCTCCTATGCTAAATAATTCTATACTACACGCAGTTGGTGTTATGATCAATTCCTGTCCTGAGTGGATCACATAAATCTGTAAGTGATTTGAACAGCAATCGTTCTTGAGCTACTTTCTCTCTAAAATGTGTTGCATTAGCCTATTAGTATCATAAAGAGAACTATGGTGCAAGATTGGTGGCGATTTTGTTTAGACCATTTTTGTTACATTGTCATTTCACCTTTCAAACTTCAAGAAAATCATGCCCCAAGACACCATGGGACCACGGCAACTATTATGCTCTGTGGAGTAAAGAAATGGCTTTTGCCAATCACTTCAGGCTCGTCAATGTAGATTGTGCTTCCTGCACCTGAACTGATGCTGCGCTCTCAAGAGAATCTGTAGCTTCTACGATCAGCAGTGAGGCACCTCATTCAATCAGACCAATCGTCAGTCTGAAGAAGGGTCAAGACCCGAAACGTTACCTATTCCTTCGCTCCATAGATGCTGCCTCTTCCGCTGAATTTCTCCAGCATTTTTGTCTACTTCGATTTTTCCAGCATCTGCAGTTCTTTCTTAAACAATCAATCAGACCAAATCATTTACACCAGAAAATTTTAAATCAGGTGACAGGAAACAAAATAAATATTGGGTTAAAGGAGAGTAAGATAACAAACATAAAATTCCTTTTGATGTCTTAAGGGCCAAAGAGGTTTATTATTTGCCTTCCATTAATAAGGCGGCACAGTGGCACAGCAGTAGAGTTGCTGCCTTACAGCGCCGGAGTCCCGGGTTCGATCTCGACTACGGGTGCTGTCTGTATGAAGTTTATACGTTCTCCCAGTGACCGCAAGAGTTTTCTCCGAGATCTTCGGTTTCCTTCCACACTCCAAAGACTTACACGTATGTAGGTTAATTGGCTTGGTATAAGTGTAAATTGTCCATAGTGTGTGTAAGATGGTGTTAGTACATGGGGACCACTGGTCAGTGCGGACTCGGTGAGCCGAGGGGCCTGTTTCCGCGCTGTATCTCTAAACTAAACCAGGCCAGTAAAAAAATAATAACCGCCAACTGAGCTACATGTAACAATCATCCATTTTTAATTAAGACATTTTCAATCAAGGCATTAGTAAAACCCTAAGTTTACAACTTGCAGTGACTTTTGTTGATTTTGTTACAAAGACAGCAAAACTGTGAGCTATGGAGAAGCAAGAAATAAAATTCAAAGTAATTTCCTGATCTCATTAAACTGCAATGTGCGAGCATCAGAAGTTGCTGAAAAACATCGCGGAGCTGCGGGTCTGTGGAGCGGCCAGCGGCGCTGAACTTTAACATCGGGAGCCTGGGATCTCTTGCTGAGATCGCCAGTGGTGGAGCTCCAACCGGCGCGGCCTTGTTGGCTTCGGAAGCCGCGGCCTCCAGTACGGAAGCGGCCGTTCCAGGTGTCCCATGCCGCTGTGAGGATTCTCCCGACGCCGGAGCACCATCACCCGGCGAGAATGGCCTGGAACATCGGGCCTCCGTGGAGGCCTCAATAGGCCCGACTATGGGTGAACTTGGGATGGGGACAGGACATTGTGCCTTCCCCCACAGTGGGAACCATTGTGGGGGGGATATTTTTATGTTTAAATCTCTTTATTACTGTTATGTCTGTATTCTTTCTTTATGTGCTGCACGGCAAGAAGCATTTCACTACACCTAGGTGTATGTGACCAATAAAATAACCTTTGAACCTTTGCTGTTCGCTTCACTCAGTAATAATAGTGAGCATTGTTACGTTGTCAATATTAAAACAGTGAAGCTATTTACTGTTCCATGACAGTAAACTTATCCTATTCTCTCTTAATAATCTGGATAATAATGCAATAAATCGAAAAATTAAAGCACAGATTTGATCTAAACTGTGCAGGTACAAATTATCAGTTAAGCATGCACTGCGGGGAAGTGGAGAATCATGATCTTTAACAAATCTGATGATCAGTTAAAGGTTGACACTGCCCACTAGAGGTAAAAATGGGGTGGAAAAACAGCAGCAGTCCCTGAATACAAATTCAGCCTTACATTCATGAATCGATTCCTTGGCAAGAACTTCCTCAACCCATACAAACTTTAAAGCTGCTCCTTGGACATCATTCTAGATATTTACCTGCCTTTTTATGTTCTTTCATAAATAATTTCAGAACACATCTTGCATAGATAATTGCAAACACGTTTCTCAATTCTTATTTACCCAAAGCATGCTCACTGCCCAAAAATCAAAAGGGGCATCGTGCATACAATTTACTGCAAGTGTATATTCTTTTTTCATAGTGACTTACTGATGTAAGTATTACCTGTAACTTTTCAAATATTTTTTTCTTTGGTTTCAGTTCATCATCTGCTGGGCCGTTTTCAAATCCCTCTATGAACACCCGCTCTCCTGGTTCAGAGCCTTCTGGAGGATTTAAAGGCTCCACTTTACGCTTCTCCCCCTCTCTGTAATGACAAGGACCACAAAAGGTCACACAATGACTCAGAAGCATTTACTCTGGGATTTGCTCCACTTTTCACACTTAACGCCTAGTGTAGCAGCCATTTATGTTTAGGCTTTTTACTGTTGGCATATTATATTAGTTTTAGATATTAATATTTTATCAATCTGCGAAGGTTGGTCCGAAAATTGTCATTTTCATTCATTCCAGCACAGCTATTCCATTTATAATTGAAGTACATTGTCAACAAATTGTAATTAATGTATATTTTTTGAAGTATTAAGTTTCACCTAAATTATAAATGAACAGTTCTATTTACCTGCACTGCTCTTCGTACAGACATGTTTGAAAATTATAAAGCCACAGATATACTACCAAGAGCGTTCTTTCTGCTTCTAATCTAAGTCCCTATGCTTGGGAATACAAGCCATTGGTACAATACTAACTCTGCTGCCCAACTGATTCTTCAACTATTATTGGAAACGGGTAGCAGCAAATTGATCATAGAGATTTCCTAGCTGAGTCCCATCAGACAACTGGAATAAATGTTTCTCAGTGGGACAAATGGGCAGCTTTTAGCAGTGGGATTCTTGCTAACGTATTCCCTCACTATGGGTAGATTTTCCTCTCCCTCTCATGGTCAGAAACTCCACTTTCAGATGAATATCAGAAGGAAAAAAAGCATAAAAGATGATCAATAATGTCTGATCATGACATTTAGTTCGCAGGGATTCCTTGATTCCCAGCACTCTTCCCCATTGCTCCACCATCAAAATCTCTGCACAACTTAAGTGTTTAAGGGAACACATTTTGTTCATGTGCCAACAGTTATGAGGCAGAAGGCATTTAATTATAGCTTTCAATCATTTTTCCCTCTTGAGATGCTGGCTGGGAACTGACCTGGTGCTGCATCCAGACAAAGCAAGTAGCAAGAAATAATATTCAGCCTAGATAGAAAAACAGATTAAGGACAGGCATACTCCACTGTGACAGCAGTATACACCCAATTTGTGCTAGACCCAGTGAATTGTGCAGTTTGAGAATAATGATATACAAGGACCCAAATTTTTGTCAATTCTGTACTCATATTTCGAGGCTATGAGTAGGTATGTTGCAAAGCCTACCTGAAGCGTCGTTGAAAATCTGCCGCTGCGGGTGTGCACGATTTTGGCGCCGTTTAGAGGGGGCGGGTTTAAAACGCGATTTTCTCTAGGCTGTTCAAATCGAAGATGTTCAGCCTAGTTAATTATTAACGAAAAATCGCTGGAAGACCCCGTCGCAAAAGCTATTATTAGTTTTAAAGGCCTCGTATAATAGTTATAGTAGTTTAAAAATCAATCTCTAAACCCGCATCCGCCAGCAACCGCAGGGTCTCATAAAGCAAATAACAAGGTATGCTGTATAGTTTTACATTAAAAAGGGCTTCTAAAGATCCCTTTATACAAAGTTTAATATTGCGAGTAGCTCATTTTGGGCCCATTATATCCCGCAGTATTTTTCTGGGCATTTGGGGCACAAATCTACCGCAATGTGAACGTTCTAAACCAGCGCATTCCACAGGGACCCACTGGAAAGCTGATTTAAATGGGCATTTATTTACAGCAATTGAACACTGAATTCCTTCCATTTGGCCTATAAATTAATGTAAATGAGATTTTAAAATCATGTTTTATTGTGAATTATTTGTGAATATTATTTGGACATTTAGGCTATTTAAAAATGTTAATCATTTATTAAGAAATGGATAGATGTTTAGATCTAGTAATTGAAGTCTGAAATTAGCTACAATTAGGTAACTAACTAATTATATGCTTTAATTTCAGGTCATCCAAGTAAGATTATTTTATATTTGTTTCAGAATGCTTCAATCTATGATAACTGAAAATTTCATTCAGTTCTCTTAATTTTTAAGAAAGTTATGGGCTTTTGACTGTTCACGATCACAACTTTTTTGTTATGTCCATAGAAAATCAATAGGGAACAAGATGCTAATTTCCGAGTATGAAAATGGCCATAACTTTTTAAATACTTGAGATATGAAAGTGAATTAGGTGTCAAATTAAACTTATTTTTATGCTTTATCTGATGGGATAAATTACAGACTTGATTTTTAAAATCTCAAAATTTTGTAACATTGCTACTATGAGTAAAGTGTGACTTCTGCCTCTGCTCCGCATGGAAGATTGAGGCAAGGAAGGCTCTCTATGCAAAACTGAAACACATTTATCATGGCACATTGTTTATAATTGGCTATAAATCCTTACGAACTTGTAGGATAACGTACTTCAGCATGCAGAGTACGCTGCAGGTGGGGTGGAACTCTACTCTGCTCTGGTGATTTCCAGACACAGTAGTACTGAGGTCACTCCAATTAAATTTAATTTCCCTGAGCTTTCAGGTAAAACATCAGCTGCACTTCATGCTACCTGGGGAATTGAGCTGAAAAGATATTTACCACTGCTGTTAAATGGAATAGTCAGTGTGAATCAGGTAATGCCAATTTACTGCACAGAATCTCAATTAAGGAAAGGCCATTTGAAGAGCAGTAGCTGATTGCTATTATTATTTATTATTGTTCTGTTCACTTTAGAGGGGCAAACAAGGCACAACACAGTGTGAAAATAAACACTCATAAGTTCCAAGAGCAGAATTAGGCCATTCGGCCCATCAAGTCTACGCCATTCAATCAGGGCTGATCTATCTTTCCCTCTCAATCCCATTCTTTTGCCTTCGCTCCCAAACCCTCGACATCCGTACTAATAAAGAATCTGTCATCTTTGCCTTAAAAATATCCATCGACTTGGTCAACACAGCCTTCTGTGGCACTGAATTCCAAAGATTCACCACCCACTGACTAAAAACATTTTTTCTCGCCTCCTTTCTAAGGTAATGTCCTTTTATTGAGGCAATGGCCTCAGATCCAAGACTATCCCACTCTAAACCATGTTCTACCTAGGAACCCTTATGATGGCACAAGTAGATAGTTGGATAATTTTAATCTCACAAAGCTGTTTTTACCAACTGCAAGATCGTCAACACTGGAAAAAGTAAAAAGGGCCATTGTATATCGCTTCACTAGTCATGCAAATATCGCTCAGATTTGTCCTTTTCTGTTTTACATTGCCAATTGTTGAACTTTTGTGAAGGTACTGCCATCAATGATCTCCAAAAACAAAGTCAATGCAGGCTAAAAGAAACATGACAGTGCATTCTGCCAGAAAAAAAAGCTGATTGGATTTTCAGCTCTATAATACATCAAAGTTGCAGGAGCATGAAATATGTCACCTTCAAAGTACAGCATATTCCAAAATCAATTTCCAGTGAAATTGCTTGGCATAAAATTCACGTTAAAATGCACATTCCACAAAACAGCACCAGAACATCGTAAAACTGACAACAATTGCAGAATATATTGTTAAATTAAAAGCACTAACTTAATCAGAAAGTTACAAAAGTAAATGGAAAGTAAAAAAGTAGATAGAATAGAGTGTGCCCCCTGTATTTGAGAATGTTAATATATGGGCGGCACGGCAGTAGAGCTGCTGCTTTACAGCGTCAGAGACCCAGGTTCGATCCTGACTACGGGTGCTGCCTGTATGGAGTTTGTATCTGCGTGAGCTTTCTATGGGAGATCCGGTTTCCTCCAACACTCCAAAGATATACAGGTTTGTAGGTTAATTGGTTTGGTATAATTGTAAATTGTCCCTAGTGTGTGTTGGATAGTTTTAGTGTGTGGCGATTGCTGGTTGGAGCAGACTCGGTAGGCCGAAGGGCCTGTATCCATGCTGTATTTCTAAACTAAACACGCACCTCTAGTCCCAGAAAAAATATTAATACCCATTTCAGGTTTTCTATATTCAGTGGGATCATATACTGCAAGGAGACTAAAGTCACATTCTCCAATTTAAATTCGCGATAATTATTGCCAAATCTTAATCAGGAAAATAAATAAAAATATATTATTTTGTGTGCACCAACTATCTAAAGATAAACTAACCCTCGAGTGAAAAACAAAGTAAATGCCAGTTCTATTTCTTGCCTTGGTCAAGGGATGAATTTGGTGCAATAGAATGACCCTAAAGCAGGCTCCCTCCTCATAATAACAGAGCTCTGTAAACATCAGAGCTGGGGATCTTGGTGATTTAAAGAAAATTGGCAGTTAAAGAAATACCAATTTAGGAAGCTATTTTTAGAGGGAGGAAAACTAGCAAAATTCATTATTATAAAAATGTTGAAAACTTATTAAAGAATATTAAATAACTTGTATTACATAAAGAACATACAAAAGCAATTTATTATGGTCATAAGTGGTAATATTCTGCAAAAGTATTTTTTATCATTAAAACATTTTTGGCTTCTTTTATTGAGTTGATATTTCACTAATTGAAATACGAAAGTTCATATTACACTGGCATAAAACTAGTTAATAACCAACACCGATAGGTACACAAATATGTTCATTATTAAAATGAAGCTAATGTAAACTGGCATACATTACTGAATTAAATTCGTAGATTGAAAAACATATATGCAATATCAATAAATTCATATCAACACTCCACTTCAGATAGAATATGGGGAAAAAATGTTTCAACAGCTATTTCCTTTTTGATCAATGCTATTGAGAAGATGCCAGATCACACAAAAAAGGTTACTAATTTAAGAAAATCCACAGTGGAAAATATGGTATGAAATAAATGAATATAAACAATGGAAATATCTTTTGACATTTTTTGACATATATCAAAATATATTGGTCCCATAAAAGTATTTATTTTGGTTGAGTTTGTTTTTTATATTGTACATTTTCAAATTCTAATTAAAAAGTTAACAACTGGTGAACTATAAAATGGCAGCACTACATTTTTGGTAACAGTTAACTACTCCTTTAATTATTTGTCAGGCAATCTATTTGTTACCAAAAATCTGTACAGCAATGGTTAAGCCAAGGTTTATATTACTTTTAAATCCCTGCTATTGAAAATTCATACTTACATGGATGCACAAAGCAACATGGCTTGAGATTCAATTCCTCGCATCTTCTGTGGCTTCAGATTACACAACATGACAACGTTCCGATTCAGGAGATCCTCAGCAGCGACGTACGGCACTAACCCACTGACAACTGTTCGTAGCTGTGCTTCTCCAATGTCCACTTGCTCCACGTACAGACTCTCTGCATCAGGATGCTACGGTGAACAAAATGCATTTCATAATTAAACACATTTTTTCATTTAATTTTACAAATCAGGAAATAACAATTTCTACACAACGTTTTCAAACAATCTTTATGACCATACCAGAAATTGTGCATTAAGCCAAGTATTTTGCTGTGATACACAATTTTAAGATATTCAAGAAAGAACTGCAAGATGCCCGAAACGTCGCCTATTCCTTCTCTCTACAGATGCTGCCTCACCCGCTGAGTTCCTCCAGCATTTTTGTCTACCCACAATTTTAAGATAGTACTGTCACGACATCGTAAGATAACAATACAAAGACAATAGGAGAATTAAAATGTATCTAGAGACAAGACCATAATTAAAACAAATCTTAATCACGAAGGAGAGGTCTCTGAATAGTTAAGAGTACATAGCTTGGATACGATGAGAAGGAATACTATCAGGTCTTCTTGATAATTAAAGTGTGAAGTCAGCCAGATCCGGGGGAGTAAAATTTGGAATCGGGAATGATAATTGTATGTAGTGTTTAATGGAAGGTCTTCACAAACGCCATTGTCATTTGAGTTGGAAGGTGGGACAAAAATAATCTCTGCAGAGTAAATGGCATTGAATATTTGTTTTGAACAGAAACTTGCTACAACTGATCAGTACCAGGGTTTAACACAAACCTTCAGCAATCTTCATTGAAAGAGCAACCCGAGTATCAATTTTCAATAAACATGTTTTAGAAGAACTCTGGCCCTGTATCCATCAATCTTTCCACCACCACGCACAAGAAGCACAAGACAAGACACCATTGTATGAAGATACCGAGAACTTCTAATCTTGGGTGTGGACTCTTAAAGAAGCCAGGTTTGGACTGCAAGCTGAGACTCAATGCAAAGTGTGATTGTTTGTTTTCCTTAAACAAGAAATAAAATTACGTACAAGGTACATGTGACAATAATAAACTAAACCCAAGCCAGGGGTTTGAATGGAAGCTAAGCTGATAATCTATAGAATGAAAGTAGTCAAAAGATCAGTGTGGAAGGGATATCAAGTCCTTCACAATTGAGATGGGATTTACAGGGACTTAACTATACAGGCACTTTGCGCTTTATGCGGGGGGGGGGGGGGGGGGGGGGGGGGGGGTGGTTATGTTCTTGAAAAGCTGTGCATAATTCAAAACGCGTAAATTAAACATAAACTTTTTGAGCATGTCATTCCAAAAAAATAACAGCACGCAAATCAAGCTTCGGTATTAAATGAACAAGGGCATTAATTCAAAACACATATCAAACGCATGTAAAACACGAGGTGTCTGTACTTCTGAACTGGTCAGGGAAGGTGAACGGACAAGCAGCTCAAAATCATTCAAGACTTGATCTCTGGCTTGATCATTTAAAGAAAGCAGACACAATGCCAGCAGTCAATAATTAATCCACAAAGGAAAGTGATTGCAATTGAATGTTACAGATTGATATCCTGAAATTCATAATTCAAAAATGATACTACATTGATCAAGTGAGATGCGAGATTTACTTTTAATTAAGCTGATGGACACTGAATTCATTAGGCTTTCTGTGAGGAACTCCAAGAATAAAACAATGAATTTTTCAGTAAAGATTATTTTGTCATTTTCAGTTAATTAACTGGCTGGTAATGTATTAGTCATAACATCCCCATGACGGATGGCTGTTCAGATGGAACTCACAAAACTGCCACTCTCAAAACTGAACTCACAAAAATACCACTGCATTCATTAAAAAAAACTACTGCCACATATGAATATCTCTTTCAGGCATCTTGCCTGTACTGGGACTCTGCCCATGTAAATTTTATCCAATTAAAAAAAAAAAGATGAAGGTAGATTAGTAGGGGAATAAGTTGGAATTGAAATTGGGATGAATGGGAGAAATGTTTTTTTTATAATATATTTCTTGTCGTTTTTTTATACCCCCCCATCAAATGGTTTTGACATACATTCTCCACACCGACGATCCTGCCGACTCGAATATCAAGCCTGGAAGGTATAACTTCATAATTCTCAGAAGCTGGTCCTTTGGTAGTTCCCTCTGGAAATTGGAGAAAGAAGAATTGAAAATGTATATTTTTAGTAGGTGAAGTAAAGTTTTTTTCTTTGGAAAAATATTACTGGTAAAAACTTTTTTGCATATATGTAGAGCAAACAAAACAAACTGCTGGAGGTTTGGTAGGCATTAGGTGGATGAGCCTGCCTCATCTCTTCCTGTCATCTCTTTAGACACGCTAGAGGCAGGAAACATGTTCTTGATGTTGGGGGAGTCCAGAACCAGGGGGCACAGTTTAAGAATAAGGAGTAAGCCATTTAGAACGGAGACGAGGAAACACTTTTTCTCACAGAAAGTTGTGAGTCTGTGGAATTCAGAGGGCGGTGGAGGCAGGTTCTCTGGATGCTTTCAAGAGAGAGCTAGATAGGGCTCTTAAAAATAGCGGAGTCAGGGGATATGGGGTGAAGGCAGGAACAGGGTACTGATTGGGGGTGATCAGCCATGATCACATTGAATGGCGGTGCTGGCTCGAAGGGCCGAATGGCCTACTCCTGCACCACTTGTCTATCCGGCTATCTTTCTTCTACATTGTCCGTCGACCATTCCTTTACCTCCACAGATTTTGCTTAACCTGCCGTGATCCTCCAGCAGTTTGTTTTTTTGCTCCAGATTACATCCTCTGCAATGTCTCATGTCTCCATATGCACACGTACACTCCGAATTCACAAGAGCAGCTCAAGAGAGAAAAATATATTTTAGCACAGAAAGGAATGCATTCTGAAACTCTGAATTGGAATTAGTCAATAAATCCATTGCAGGCATCATGTTAATTGAAATGGATCATTAGAGCGAGATAGAACGTGGTAGACATTGGTCTCAGGTGATGGTACTAAAGACTAAAAGAACAGTAGGAATTCGCAGGCACTTTATTCCCCAACCAATATTCCCTATAATAACTTACTTAGCTGATACTGTGCCCTATTGACTCCTTCTTCCATAATAACAAATCTTATTATTCTGTGTTTAGATTCTATTGGCTTTTAATCAATGCAACCCCCCTCCCCTTCCCATTTTCTTATAATGTTTCCTTTCTTCTGGACAAAGCACAGAATTGATCTCCTTGTATCAATTAAGTTTACTCACTTGGTTGTTTCTTAGGTGTGGGATAAGCTTCTTTGATTAGTTGCTGCATCTCAGGTGTTTGAAATTTCTTCCTGATCGGGTCCAAGAGATTATTTAACACAACCTCCACAGAACTCTTTAGATCTCCAGGGTGAATAGTCTGAGGAACAAATATTTACATCTATTAATAAATGTAAATACTGACTAATGTAGATCTTCACCCGCCATAACTCGAATCAGACCTTAATGCCCCTGTCCCACTTAGGAAACCTGAACGGAAACCTCTGGAGACTTTGCGCCCCACCCAAGGTTTCCGTGAGGTTCCCGGAGGTTTTTGTCAGTCTCCCTACCTGCTTCCACTGGCAACCACCTGCAACCTCCGGGAACCGCATGGAAACCTTGGATGGGGCGCAAAGTCTCCTGAGGTTTCCGTTCAGGTTTCCTAAGTGGGACAGGGGCATAACTGTAACATTAGCAGCTGCAGATATAATTAAACAAACTGTAGTTTAAACTTTTGAATAATGTATTCTGCCATACCACAAATAAACAAACTTAGCATTTATGTTGACATTTTTTTTTTGAATTACCTGATCACGGAAGTCATTTTCAAGTTTGCTATATTCTAAATAGGTCTTGTTGCCACCAAACTTTTCATCTCTCAAAATTACAAAATCTGAATGAGAGTAGAAAAAATGTTGTATAATCATCAAATTGTTTTTAAAAGTTAGTGCTTTAAAATAAATACAATATGCATCAACTAAATAACCTCTATACCTTTATCCTTTAAAAAAAACCTTCAGAATCCAGCTCTGATTATGCTTTTGATATACTTTCTTGTGAAATGTGCTGGCAAGCTACCTTGACATTTTTTTTTTTTGCCAGTCACTGTCAATGCTATTGTATATTATTAATTCACTGAAAGTACAAGATGGAAACAACCTGGTGCCCTCTGCTGTCCATTGTGGATCCGAAACAACTGAGAACCATTTTAACCAATTTGGTAGAACGATTTGAAAGAACAGAGCTACTCTGAGTATACAGTGCAACAATCATCGTTTGCTACAAATACAGGGCAAAACTTCTTCTCACCTTCGTGCAATGGAAACAAGACATGCCTTACAAATGACAAAATGCCATTGTTCTCCACATTGCCAGGTTCACAGAATGCTCTTTTCATCTTCTTTTTTACATCTTCCCTTTTGTCCAGCAAATCAATTTTGGATTCCTGAAAGCAAAAACCACTGTGAGTAATCAAAGAGATTCCCAGAAACAAATCAACCTGTTTATATATTGAAACAATTATATTCTGGTTATTGTATCTTGCTTTATTTTTTCAGTTAAAATTCGGACTTTTTACACAATCAATTCATTTTTACACCAATAAACGGTCCCCATTTCTTCTAATTGTAAAGCAGTGGCTTTTCTAAAAACAAAATCAGGCACCAGCGATTCACTCAACCAGGTAGTAATTTTCCCCATCCATTTTTTAAACTTCATCGTCCATTTGACAATTTTACTGATGGCTACAATGCCAAATTATATGAAACAGCTAATCAAATTGTTTACTTTGTTTCTCCATTGCCAGCATTTCCTCACTTGGTATGGCTTGGTATTGGAGAATGAAACTACTAAAATTGTGGAGACACTTTTTAAACTTGTTTTTAAGAGTAAAATAATCTTTGTTCAGTCTCTAATATATTCAAATGCCAAAAGGCAGTGGTAGAACTTAAAGAAGGAAATATACACTTTTACAAAAACAAATAAATCCTGAGGAGGCGCTGTCCTGTACGGCTGCCTGTCCTGCAGCTGTCCGTATTTTTCCACTTCTTTTTTATTATTTTTAGTACGTTAAAGTGTGTAGTCGGGGGGGTCTAATCTTTTTATGTGTGGGGGGTGGTAGGGGGGGAAGTGGGAAACTGCTTTTTCAAGTCCCTACCTGGTCGGAGAGGCTGCCTTCCTCCGAGCAGCACCTTCGACCTGTCCTCGAGGCCTACCAGCGGGTCCTGGAGCGACGTTTCCTGAGGGGACCTGGCCAGAACCTCGGCTTTGGCTGCGGCACAGCGCTGGAGCGCTATTGCGGAGCGGGCGATGCCTTTCCTGGGTCGCCGCGCTGGAACTCCAGTATGCTGGGACCGCTGATGAAAACATTGTGGAGCAGCGGTTCTGTGGAGCGGCCAGCTGCGGCGCTGAACTTTACATCCCGGAGCCTGGGATCTCTCGCCGAGATCGCCAGTGTGTGGAGCTCCGTCAAACGTGGTCTGTTGGCTTGGAAGCCGCGGTCTCCGGTAAGAAGGCGGTTGTTCCTGGCACCCCAAGCCGCTGAGGGTTCTCCCGACGCCGGAGCACCATCACCCGGCGAGAACATCGGGCGCCGTGGTGGTGACTGTGGAGGCCTCAATAGGCCCGACTCTGGGTGGACAAGAGGATGGGGGCTGGACTTTGTGCCTTCCCCCACAGTGGGAACCACTGTGGGGGGATGTTTTTGTGTTTTGGTGTTGAACTTCTTGAATGCTATGTTGTATTTTTATTAGTGTGCTGCAAGGACATCTGAATTTCCTCTGAATAAGGGGATTAATAAAGTAAATCTAATCTAATCTAATCTAAAAAATTTAAAGCCATAAACTACCAAAAATGCAACAACACATGTATTTAAATAATGAATTCATTCTTACTTTTTGCCCACAATCTAGTTATGATTAATAATAAGTATAAGGTTTTACTATCTCTGGAACAAAATGTCATCAGTAAAACTATTCAATACAACAGGAAATGAACACAACAGGTAATACCTCTTCAGATGAGCTCATTTTTCCTCCAGTCAGACCTGGGACCATAGGGTTCATTAAATGAATACGCTTGGCAAACCCAAGAGCTGGAAGGCACTGAAAAAAGAAACAATTAAAAGTTAAATACATTCATTAAGTAGTTGAAAATCATCCAATTCTGCAATCACACAGTGAACACCGCTGAATAAAAAAAGAACCGAGAGGAGGTTTGACAAAAGAAATCTAAACAACTTTGTGAACTACTCACTCTACTCCTATTATCGTGCTTCATCATCAAAGTGTCTACTAAAGATTATTAATAGATTAGTTGTAGATTATCTTTAAACCAGTAGTTACTTTTATTGATTGCAACTTTTTAGATTAATGATATGAATGTATCTAGAAATTAAATAAACGAAAAATTGGATTCAGGCTCTGGCAAGACATTATAATTAATTGCATTTCTTATATTAATTCCATGTCTAACAATGGGATCAAAATACAAATGAAAAACAATAAATCAATGAAGCCTATGCATATTACCTTGAAAGTATAAGGAAAATATGGTCAGAAGTTGTTAAATTCCAGACACCAAACATTCCTCAAACTACATTTTAGCTTTAGCAAACCAAATTAGAGGGACTGTCCCACTTGGGCAACATAAATGGCAAATTTAGAAGAGTTTGAAAAAATGACATGCTGAAGACCTCCTTTGACTATGTAGAAGATCTCCTTCGACCTCCTTCGATTATGTTGGAGACCAGCTTTGACTAGGTTCGACTAACTTCAGGAAAATTGGACACCGAATAATGGAGAGTGAAGACGACCTCCTTCGATCTCCCTTCGACTATAATGAAGACTATCTACGACTAACTTCGACTACCCTCGATTACCTACGATTATCATGCCGACCTACTACGACTAAACCTACAAGGAAAAAAAGTATCAATTTTTTCCATGACGACTTTTTTTTACTCGCGGGCATTTTTTTTATATATTGAAAAATCGGCGTGACCTAGTTGAGGCCATGAGTACGCGGAGACCACTCTCGAGCATGAAGGAGAGTTACGAAGAACTCCTACGACCTTGTGTCGACCATGCTGCGAGTATGAGTCGAGGGCAAACTCGCCAGAACTCGCGGACTAGGTCGCCCAAGTGGGACAGGTCTTTAAGTTGCACTTATTTCAAATTCACGTTTTTACTGTCACTTGCCCCCTGCTTAATGCAGCTGGAAGCTATGAAGCAATAAAGCCAAAACAATAAATCTCCAATTGCTTAATCTTCAATACAGGAATCTCCAATTCCTTAATCTTCAAACAACTGTAAATCTTTTGAAGATAATAAATGTACCTTTTCTGCAAATGTGAATATTTTCCTCTGATCAATACCACCAAATTGTGCGTCAACCTTCAGATATTCTTCATCCAAGGCCTACAAGAAATGGAAAAAATATTTTTAACCAAGTGTTAACCAGTCAGGATTAAAACGGGGGATAAAAGAACAGCTTTTCAGTTTTTAATTGATGTTAGTACTAAAGCTTTGAAAAGAAAGAATCGTGCCCAATAAAATAATTACTTCCTGCATAAGCTCATCTCAACATTAGAATAGGGGTTGCAGCACAGTTATTACTAGGGCAGTAGGGCTTTGAACAAATGGTTGTGCTTTTATTAAAATATAAATAAATGAATTATAACATTCAAATATGGGTAATTGTTCAGATATTATTTGAACCTATGGTTATTAACTAAAACTTTATATCTGATAGACTGAAATTCCTGTCAACATATTGATAATGTATAAGTTTAGGGGAAAGGATTTCCCTTATATAAATCAGTTTCAGTTGTAGCATGCCTAGGAATTTAAGTTTGACCAATTTTGGAGTGGCTCATTAAAACTATACATATACTGTACATGCAAGCATGCATTCTTAATTTGCTTTATGATTATGAAAGGTGTATGCTCCATCTTTGCCCACACCTTGTGCATGCCCTAGTTTCCCATCTTTTCCTTCCCTACCTGTAACCCAGGGTATAGTAGACCACTGAGAAGTGGATGCTCCACTTGTTTAACAACTTCAGCACCAGCCTTTTTGGCATCATGTTGAGTCACTACAGAGGACAACCTGTAGACATCCAAAGTGTATTCCCTGAAAACACAGATGATTCCAAAGTTGGTGAATGTGTTACAACCAAATTGAATGAAGATTTTCATTCTATAAAAAGACAGAAAAATAATTTCCATCGTTGCTTCACTTAATTCATATTCATACCGTACCTGCTTAACTGAAAATCTGTTCCTCTCACAAACTTGAGCTTTTCTGTTGGTACACCTATACTTTCCAGCATGGCTTTTATGATATGTTCATAGTACTGTGTTCTCAACTGGAGAAGTTCCCAGGGAGCTTTCATGTTGTCCAAATAAGCATGCAAATCAGCAAATAAAATAGTTACCTGAAGCAGAAGGGAAAATGTACAGTCTTTGTACAAATTATTTTGTAAAGCAACTTCTGTAATTTTTGAAAATGACTGTCAGAGTTAACCTAGAAATTGTGATCCAACACATTGATTCAGAAAGATAAATTGTCCCATTTTCTGCTCTTGAAACACTCTCTAGATTTTCATTACCACCATATGATGCTCTGCAAGTACCATATTCAGTACTGTAGAAACAGAACTTATCACCTAATTAAGAACCAGGAAGACCAATGCAATCATCTTTAGTCCTTGCGGTAAATTCTGCTCCAACACTCTAATTCCACCTATTTCAATAGCTTGCATTCCCAGTCGATTTGCAGTCTTGGTACAATACAACTAAGTACTTTGGCATTCTGACTACCACAGCCTCACCATCACCTACACTACTTATTCTGAAGACCATTATCACCTCACTCTGGTACATCTAATATACGTTCTACAGAAATCCACTATCCCAAGACTGAGCTGTTTTAAGAACCCCGAGGCTTTCCATTTTATAATCATGGTCATGAATCCCTTCCAGAGCTATTCTCCAAGATCTCTCCTTCTATTCTGCTTCTTATCTATCACTAGCATTCATTAGAGGAAAATGGGAAGAGTAATTAGCTCTTTCTCATACCTCCTCAATTCAATAAAATCACACCTGTTCCCAGAGTTTACAATTTCCCCACCTCTCTCTATACTTCTGATTATCAAGAATCAATGGATCTTGGATATAATATTAACAACCAAGCAATCAACCAACATTTGCAAAACAGATTTCCAAATTTCTACCTCAAAGTATTTGCACAGTTCTTTGACTTTGCGTCTATTTATCTAGCTACAGGTAACAGATCCTTCTATTGGGGTAGTATAGACCCCAAGCTTTGGGTTTCTCTCCCTGTCACTGCTTTCCCCTTTCTAGGACGGATGGCACAGGAGCGCATGGTAGAGTTGCTGCCTTACAGCGTCAGACCCGGGTTTGACTCTGATCTCGGGAGCCGTCTTAGGTATTTGCACATTCTCCCTGTGATCAGGTAGGTTTTCTCTGGGTGCTCCAGTTTCCTCCCACATTCTAAAGATGTGTAGCTTTGTAGGTTAATTGGCTTCTGTAAATTGTGCCAAGTGTGTAGGACAGAACTATCGTATGGGGAATCGTGGTCGGGGCAGACTGGTGGGCAGAAGGGCGTTTCCACTATATATCTCTAAATTACACTAAACTAAAGGTTGTTTCCTTAACCATAGCCTATGTTGTTTTTTTTCCTTTTGTAAAGCAGTTTGGGTCTTTTTAGCATGTTAAAATTAATCATTTGACTCCTAATCTCAAATATTTCTCTTGCAATGTGCAAATACCTAGGACCTACTCAATATTGGCATGGCAATATATCAATGAAGCAGGGTTCTCATGATCAGTGTTTAGCCTATTACAAAGGACATTAACAGAGATGCTGAGATCTGGCTACCTGCTTTACAACTGAGGGTGTCTTTAGTTTTGCCTTGATTAGAAATATGCAGGCATTCACCATGTTTTATCATAAAAAAACTTTAGCTTTGCATGTTCAGCTGTTTAAGCCCTAAGCTTGCATATTTTCAGTTAAACTCCCTTCCAGCCTATATGAAGGTCATATAAATCATTATTGGCAAACTTTTGATCATCTGTCCCAATATCCACTTTTTTGGGTTGGCATCAATTTTTTTGATTTCATTCACCATTTTGGATGGTTTTCTTTGTTAAAGATACTGTATTGTGAAAAATGTCAATACGAGTAATTATGATGAAAGATCATGGAAATAAGAATGAGCAATAAATTATGACTTGAACAAATACAACAGACTTTGTTATCCTAACATGTTAAGCCCTGAAGAAAAATGCACAATATCTGTCCACATTCTGTTTGTGCATCTCCTCACCTCACACCCAGCTTTCAGGAAGTCAGCAATCTTTGACATTGGCACGAAGTATGCTATGTGAGGTTTTCCAGTCGTAGCTGTTCCCCAGTATACATTCAAGTTGCGTTCTTGCAGAATGGAATGCAACTTATCCTCACCCAAGACTTCCTAGAAAAAAATGTAAATTTTGCCTTGTGATATATTTAAGTAGATTAAGCATGTAAATACATTCAGTCTGTCTCTTCCTTCTTTGTTGTTTTTTCAGTATGTTAAATGTATGTTTTAGTGTTCTTTAGCTTGTTTTATGTGGGGGGCGTGGGTTAGGGAGAAACTTTTTAATCTCTTACCTCGACAGAGATGCAATTTTTTCCCGTATCGTATCTCCGTCCGCACTGCGGCCTAACATTGTGGAACTGGAGGCCTCTGCTGGAGACCGACTTCGGGAGCTCCAACTAGCGGACTTAAAATCGTGGAGCTCACGGTCCCTGGTTAGAGACCAACATCGGAAGTTCCAACTGCGGGGATTTTGACTGCCCCGACGAGGGAGCTTCGATCGCCCCGACGCGGGAGAATAAAGAGGAAGAAGATTAGATTTTATTGCCTTGCATCACAGTGAGGAATGTGGGGAATCCGCTGTGGTGGATGTTTATGTTAACTTTTATGTAGTTGTGTGGCTTGTTGCTTTTTTATTTAGTATGGCTCTATGGTAATTCGAGTTTCACTGTACCTTAATTGGTACGTGACAATAAACTGAACCTTTTAATTTCAAATATAATCACTTGTTATCCTTTTCCAATCTAATCTGCGTGGTCTGTACATTAGTTAGTGTGAGAATGTGGGACTTTACCAGAATGAAAAAGGTCTCTTAGGACTGCTCTCCCCATTTTTCAACATTCAAATGTGAAAATAATCCAGTGATTTTGCCTCTACAGTTATTTCTGGATATTCACAACTGAAAGAAAATTACATCACAAAGCACTGATTTTTGCATAACAATGGTGTACCTGCAAGTTTCTTGTGATAAGATTGATTTTCTCCTGAACATCTTTCTTTTCCCCCATGTTGTTGAATACTTCCAATGATGACCTGTGTAAAAGTGAAAAAATGTCATTTTGACGATAACACTGTTACTGCTAAATGCATAGTATTGTTCACAAACTCTTAAATGTGACAGTTAGTGCAAGGCATGTCCAAGTCGAGAGCACTTTTACAGTCTGATGGAAGTGGGCTCCCGTTTCAAAGATTCAAAGACAAAGATGCAAATTGGAATTCCAGTGCAAGACTGAATGACTGGTACATTCGTAAATATGCCTTCTTTTACATTCACTATAAAGAGCAATTGAGGCTCTGACAATAAATTGGGGCTTCAATGGCTCTCTGAAGTGAAGGCAAAAGATTCCTTGTAGTTTTGAAAAGCATGGGGAAGTTTGCTCCCATGTCCTGGGTAATCAACATTATTAAAATGTCCCCTTAAATGCCTTTTTTGTGGAGCTTGGCTGCCATACCTAACACATAAATGACAACACTTCACTTTAGGCTAAAGAAGAACCAGCTAGGTTGATACCTACATAACCTCATCCAAACCAATCCAGCCACCATCAAGTTGAGTTGAGTGTATTGAGACTTTAATATATGCAGATTATTTACTATTTACAGTTTTTTGTTCTTTTGTTCATGGTGGTGCCAGCAATGGCTACCTCGCCAACAGTCTGTCTGTCTGTCCCTTCCTTCTTTGTTGTTTTTTTAAGTTTGTGTTAAATGTATGTTTTAGTGTCCAAGCTGCATAAAAGGACGCAGCGCCAGAGATACATCTGACTTTGGCTTGTGATGATATTCAGGCCTGCCACAGTCATCTGGCATCCGCTCTATAAAATCAGTTCCCAAAGTCAGGGAAAACTGATCTTCAATATCTTTGATTCATCCCAACAATGGCTGAAGAATCTGGCAACATTCAGGCTATAGTCGGAAAACATGATTCAGAACCAGCCACATAGAGTCGCACAGTTCATCTACAATCACAATATTGGTATCTGCCCAATTTGGTGTAACTGTGCAGATATGGCCAATCCAAAATAGGACAAATTCTGGCACTTTCAGTTTACGCTCCATAATTAGAAAATGGATGATGTCATTGGTAGTTATCCACGGGCAGTTTGATGCACACCAAGGGCATATCCAAATACTTCTTTAAAAATTGAAGGCTATTGCTTCTAACACAGCCTTTTTCTAATCATTCTAGTAATTATCTTGAATTAATTTCCCCCCATTATCAACCTCACAACTAAGAGAAATAGGTTGTTCTTGTCCACTGCAAGGTAAGACCACACCAATACCTCCAGGCTTTACAGCCACAACCTTAACACTTTCCAAAAGGACACAGAATGCTAGAGTAACTCAGCAGGTCAGACAGCATCTCTGGAGAACATGGACAGCTATTTGCATCACTTTGGCCAGTCGCATGTGCGGATGATCATAGAGTTATACAGCACGGATATAGTCACTTCAGCCCAACTTCCCCATGCGATCAAGATGCCCTGTCAACACTAGTCCCACCTGCCCACATTTGGTCTATATCCCTCTAAACCATTCCTATCCATGTACCTGGCCAAATATATTTTCAATGTTGTCCCAGTATTTGCCTCAACTACCTCCATTGACAGTTCATTCCATATACCCACCAGTCTCCGTGTGAAAAAGTTGCCCTCAGGTCCCTATTAAAGCTCCCCCCCCCCCTCCCCTCCCCCTTAACCCTATATCTCTGATTCTTGATTCCCCTACTCTGTGTAAAAGTGGGGGAATATTGCATTGGGGAACGGGTTGCTTTGGGGGAACCAGGCCTCCTGTGTGACCCACTTAGTCTAGTAGAAACATAAAATTCTTAGAGGATTGGATAGGGTAGATGCAGGAAAAATGTTCCCAATATTGGTGGAGTCCAGAACCAGGGGTCACTGTTTAAGAATAACGGGTAGGTCATTTAGGACTGAGATGAGGAAACACTTTTTCACCCAGAGAGTTGTGAATCTGTGGAATTCTCTGCCACAGAAGGCAGTGGAGGCCAATTCACTGGATGTTTTCAAGAGAGAGTTAGATTTAGCTCTTTGGGCTAACAGAATCAAGGGATATGGGGGAAAAAGCAGGAACTGGGTACTGATTTTGGGTGGTCAGCCATGATCATATTGAATGGCGCGGTGCTGGCCTGAAGAGCCGAATGGCCTACTCCTGTACCTATTTTCTGTGTTCCTACTGTGGCAACCATGAAACTCAACTTTAATAAAAGACAGACAAAGGTACCAGAAAGTTCATCTGGTTTATGTCACTCCTTGAAGAAATGAAATCTGCCATCCTTACCTGGTTTAGTCCAACACGTAACTTCAGGTACACCAAAAAGTACCGACATGCTAAAGACACTCAGCAGATCAAGTAACATGATGCACAAAAGTAACAGAAATTAACGTTTCTAATCAAAGGTATTTTGTAAGAACAAAGGATCTGAAACTGAAACATTAAGTTTGTTTTTCTTTCGACAGATGCTGCCTGACCTGGGTGTTCCCAGCATTTTCTATTTCTATTCCACATTTCCAACACCTGCAGTTTTTTTAAATTTCCAAACCCATCAATGTGATTGTTTCTAAAGTCGCAGAAAGGTACAGCACAGAAACAGACCCTTCGGCCAACTTGCTCATGCCAACCAAGGTACCCCATTAACCCACCTGCCCATGTTTGGCCCATATCACGCTAAACCTTTCCTATCCACGTACCTATCCAAATGTCATAAGGTCATAAGTAGCCCATCAAGTCTACGCCACCATTCAATCATGACTGATCTATCTCTCACTCGTAACCCCATTGTCCTGCCTTCTCCCCATAACCCCCATACTAATCAAGAATGTATCTATCTCTGCCTTAAAAATATCCATCGACTACTCCTCCACAGCCTTCTGCTGCAAAGAATTCCAGATTCACCGTCCATATCTGGTCTAAAATGTGACTATAGATCGTCCATATGAACTGAAAATGCTAGTTGGAGTGCCAAATGAAACAGAAATTAAAGCTTCTAGTCAAAGTATTTTGTAAGAACAAAGTATCTGAAATTGGAAGTTTGTTTCTCTTTCGACAGATGCTGCCTGCTCTGGGTGTTTCCAGCATTTTCTATTTTCAACAAACTGAAACGTTAAAGGGGCTGTCCCACTTGGGCGACCTAATTGGATAGTTTAGAAGAGTTTGAAAAAATGACATGTTGAAGACCTCCTCCGACTATGTAGACGACCAGCTACGGCTAACCGGGAAAATTGGACACCGAATAGTGGAGAGTGAAGACGACCTCCTTCGATCTCCCTTCAACTATGATGAAGACCATCTTCGACTACTTTCGACTATCCTAGATTACCTACGAATAACATGCCGACCTACTACAATCTACAACTAAACCTACGAGTAAAAAAAGTATCGATTTTTTCCATGGCGACCTTATTTTTACTCACGGGCATTTTTTAACATATTGAAAAAACGCCGCGACCAAGCTGAGGCCTCGAGTATGCAGAGATCAGTCTCGAGCATGAAGGAGAGTGACGAAGACCTCCTAGGACCTCGTGTCGACCATGCTGCGAGAATGAGTACAGCAGAATGGTACAGCACAGAAACAGAGCACTTTTGGTCCAACTTGTCTATGCCGACCAAGATGCCCCATTAACCCACCTGCCGACGATTGGCCCATCGCCCGCTTAACCTTTCCTATCCACGTACCTGTATAAATTTCTGGTCTAACATGTGACTACAAAGCACCAAGAAGAGCTGAAAATGAGAGGAACTAGGGTGGTCTTACCTTCCACCGCCCCGTCTCAGGGAACGAAGGCTGAAGAGGGTCAGGCGTGGAGAGGAACAATGGTTCGCAGGACGATCGCAATGGAGGAGATGGCTGCTGCAGGCCTTTGTAGCCAGCTGCATCTGGGACTGTAAAATGGCACCAAAATGATGCCTCTTACATAGGGACTCGATGGGTTGCTCTGTGCTAACTGGGACAATTGTGCTTATGTATGGGGATAATCTTGCGGATCTGTATGTAAAAAATGTATTTCACTGTACCTGGTACATGTGACAATAAAAAAACCATTGACCATTGAAAATGTTAGAGACACACAGCATGAGTGCACAAAATAAACAATAATTAAAGCTTCTTGTCAAAGGTGTGTTGTAAAACCAAAGGACCTGAAACCTGAAATGTTAAGTTTGTTTCTCGTTCGACAGATTGACCTGGGTTTGTTTCTCTTTCGACAGACTGACCTGGGTGTTTCCAGCATTTTCTATTTCTATTCCAGATCTCCAACACCCAGTTTTTTTGATTTCCAGACCCATCAATGTGATTGAATCTTAAGTCACAGAATCACACAGCACGGAAACAGGCCTTTCTGCACAACTTGCCCATGCTGTCCAGAATGCCCCATCTACCTACTTGCCCACATTTGGGCCCATCGTCCACTAAACCTTTCCTATCCACGTACCTGTCCAAATGTCCGGTCTAATGTGTGGTTATAAATCACCAATAAGAACTGAAAATGTTAGAGATACACAGTTTGAGTACACTAAAGAAATGGTAATTAAAGCTTCTAGTCAAAGATATTTTGTAAGAACAAAGAATCTGAAACCTGAAACATTAAGTTTGTTTCTCTTTCACCAGGTGTTGCCTGGCCTGGCAGGGGTTCCAACATTTTCTATTTCTATTCCACATTTCCAGCGTCCATTTTTTTTTTAAATTTCCAGACCCATCAATGTGATTGACTCTGAAGTCTTAGAATCATACAGCCCAGAAACAGGCTCTTCAGCCCAAGTTGCCCATGCCCATTGGCCAAAGTGTCCCATGTGCACTTGTCCCACCTGCCTGCGTTTGTTTCTCTTTCCACAGATGTTACCTGACCCAAGCGTTTCCAGCATTTTTCTATCAATGTAACTGTCCAAATGTATGCTGTGTCCTCTGAAGATAGACACAATTTGATGGAGTAACCGAGTGGGTCAGGCAGCATCTCGGGAGAAAAGAATGGGTGACGTTTCAGGTCTAGACCCTTCTTTCTATCCCTTTCTCCAGAGATGCTGCATGAGCCGCTGAGTTACTCCAACATTCTGTGTCTACTCTCCATGCAAACAAACATCTGCAGTTCCCTACTACATTTAACTCTCCTCTGAATGGCCTAGTCAATCAGCTCAAGAGCAATTGAGGAAGGGTCTCAACGCGAGACGTCACCCATTCATTCTCCCCAGAGATGCTGCCTGTCCCCCTGAGTCAGTTACTCCAGCATTATCTCAGATAACCATGCTGTTGCCTGCTGCTGTTCAGTGAGCCTACACTCCCCTGCCAGGCCCCCAGCCCAGGTGAATCTGACCATGGCCCGGCCAGCACGCATGGTCAGGGCCCACATCCTCCGGCTGCTTCATGTCCAAGCACTACCGAATTATCCTTACCCTGTACAGCACAACCGAGCGATCCAACGATGAATGATCCTCTCACCTTCCCGCTACCAGCACAGCCTCCTCCCACAGGTCATCATCCAGGGTTGCATCAGCGGCCGGCGTGCGCCTGCGCAGACGCTGCCGAGAGGCTTGCCAATGCCACTCCACTGCGCCTGCGCATACACGGATCCGGTAGTTGCCCCTCACTGCGCCTGTGCAACCACATGGCTGTTCATTGCCCCTCACTGCGCATGTGCAATCACACGGCTGTTCATTGCCCCTCACTGCGCATGTGCAACCACACGGCTGTTCATTGCCCCTCATTGCGCATGTGCAACCACACGGCTGTTCATTGCCCCTCACTGCGCATGTGCAACCACACGGCTGTTCATTGCCCCTCACTGCGCATGTGCAACCACACGGCTGTTCATTGCCCCTCACTGCGCATGTACGTTTTTATGGGTCTTGGCAGAATTTGACTCTTTATGGAATACTTTATTTTACTCTTGCATATGTAGCCCCCTTATCTGGTTTTTTTCCAGCACTTTGATGACTGCACCAAAGATACTTCTGCTTCTCACTGAGAAATAGAAATAGTTACCAACCTTTGCTGCCAGGTTCCACCAATTCCTCACCTTCCTTTCCTTGATTTTCCCATCAATTCAGGTAAACCATTTGCCAAAACAACACTGAGAACCAAAGATCCTATAAGATCTTTGCTGAGAACCACGATGCAGGCGCCGCGATGCAGCCTCGCCAAGTCTGTCATACTTTTTGTCTATTTTTTATTGTTTAAAGTATGCGTTAATGTTCTCTAGTTTGTTTTATGTGAGGAGTGGTCGGGGAAAACTTTTTTTCAATCTCTTACCTTGCCGGAGATGCGATCGTTAAATATCCGGGTCGTATCTCCGGTCGTTGTGTGGCCCAACATCATGGAACTGGAGGCCTTGCTCGGGACTGACTTTGAGCCCCACCGCAGGGACGTGGACTTACCATCAGAGCCGATCCCTTGCCTGGGATTGACGCTCCAACCACAGCCTGCGGATTTCACCATCGAGCAGCTCCCAGTCTCGGGTAGAGACCGATGTCATGAAAAATTCTGGGCTTTTTGGTTGACCAGCGTTGAAAATATGTTATGGAGTCAAATTTAATTTGGGAAAAACACATGATATTAAGTGCAAAGATGAAATATCATATAGAAATTAAATTTTTATTTTAAAATATGCAAGGACCACCAAAATAATAATCTGAGGTAATAGCAATCCATACGTGAAATTACCTTTCTAAGGTCAGAGGTTTCTGAATAGCTTAAGAAAGGTAGAATCAATAAATGTTTTTTGAGAATTTCTTTACAGTGCCAATTTCCTAACTCATAAATGTGTAATGTTCATGTTACTCCATTTCATTTAGCAGATTGTTAGAGAAAGCCGGACCACACCATTCGCTGCAGGGAAACAGGGAATTAATAACACAACTTTAAATTTATTGCATACTGTTGCTTTGTGGCATTCTCAAGAGGTTGCTGGTATATTTCTTAGAGTGTAACAGTGAGAACTAATTATCTCACTTTTACTTCTCTCCAGGCCTCTGTGTTATAATGGAGGATATAATTCAATCATTCCTTTGAAACCAAAGGCAAAATTAACCCTTTAATATAATAGCAGACCAAGTGGGACCCGTTGGGCCCCGTCCCCCAACGCTGGGGGGGTGGGAAGGGGCGTGGCGTCACACTGGAAGGCTGGAACCCGAATGCGGCGTCGGCGCTCACCCCAGAGACAGGCGCCCCCCGGAGCCAATCACACCCATCACCCGTTCCCCCAACGTAACCCATTCGCCCAATGCAATATTCCACCACTCACCAATAAGCCCCAACTGCGCAGTCGCGGCTCATTTCCCCTCATCCCCCACACTCCCTCCCCCTCCTCTTCACCCTCCCCCTTCTCCCCCTCACCTCCACTCCCTCTTTCATCTCTACCTCCCTCTCCTTTCCCCTACCCTCAGCCACTCCCTACCCTCAGTCACTCCCTCCCACCCTCCATAACCCCTCTCCCCTCCCTACCCCACTGACCCGTTGGGCCCTGTTTTCCCAACGCAACCCATTTCCACCACTCACCCGTTCCCCCAACGAAACCCGTTCCCCCAACGCAACAATCAACCCTTCCCTCGTGGGGTGGGGGCAGTCGGCGCTTCCCGGAGCCAATCAATGGACTCGACTTTTGGGTCAGTGTCGGCACTCACTTGAGCCAATCAATCATTCCCACCTGGGGGGGAGGGGGGAAGGGCAGTCCGTACTTCCCGGAGCCAGTAGATACATCTCCCTACCATTTCTAGACCTCACTATCTCCATCGGAGGTAACAGACTACAGACCGACATCTACTACAAACCCACTGACTCCCATGACTATCTGGACTATACTTCTTCCCACCCTGCTTCCTGTAAGGACTCTATCCCCTACTCCCAATTCCTCCGTCTATGCCGCATCTGCACCCAGGATGAGGTGTTCCAAACCAGGGCATTGGAGATGTCCTCATTCTTTAGGAAACAGAGGTTCCCCTCTTCGACTATAGATGAGGCTATCACCAGGGTCTCCTCTACATCCCGTAGCTCACTCCCCATCCTCCCACTCGTAACAAGGGCAGAGTCCCTCTTGTCCTAACCTTCCACCCTACCAGCCGTCACATACAACAGGTAATCCTCCGACATTTTTGCCACTTCCAACGGGAACCCACCACTGGCCACATCTTCCCATCTCCTCCCCTTTCGGCTTTCCACAGAGACCGCTCCCTCCATAACTCCTTGGTCAATTCGTCACTTCCCATCCAAGCCACCCCCTCCCCTGGTACTTTCCCTACACTTGTCGCTTTACCTCCCCTCTCGACTCCATCCAAAGACCCAAGCAGTCTTTCCAGGTGAGGCAGAGGTTCACCTGCACCTCATCCAACCTCATCTATTGCACCCGCTGTTCTAGGTGTCAACTGCTCTACATCGGTGAGACCAAGCGCAGGCTTGGCGATCACTTCGCCCAACACCTCCGCTCAGTTCGCATTAATCAACTGAAGTGGCTCAGCACTTCAACTCCCCCTCCCATTCCAAATCCGACTTTTCTGTCCTGGGCCTCCTCCATGGCCATAGTGAGTGCCACCGCAAATTGGGGGACCTCATATTTCGCTTGGATAGTTTACACCCCAGCGGTATGAACATTGACTTCTCCAATTTCAGGTAGCCCTTGCTTTCTCCCTCCTTCCCAGCTCTCCCACAGCCTACTGTCTCCGCTCATTCCTTTCTTCTTCCAACCCCCCACCCCCACATCAGACCCGAAAAGTCACCTATTCCTTTGCTCCATAGATTCCTCACCCGCTGAGTTTCTCCAGCATTTTCAGATTCAGATTCAAACTTTATTGTCATTGTGCAGTGTACAGTACAGAGACAACGAAATGCAGTGACAACGAAATGCAGTTTTCTACGCATGATTTAATATATTTAGTTTTATCATTTGATTGCCTGTCTGTTAATTGCCTGATCTTCTACTGGCGATACAAACATTGTATGTATACATGGTTGTTGTAACATATTGTAGTTAATAACTATGAATTTTTAATCATTTAATGGTTAATTTTTGCAGAATCAAAATTATCTAATAGTTTCCAATCACTAGATTGGACTGACAGATTCATAGCATTTTGGACAGAAAATTTGGATAAACTTTAAAACAGAATAAAATATATTTTATAAGAAATTTATTTCAGGAAGAAAGGCGCAGTATTTCAAGCACCTTATTTAAAATAAACAAAGAGTCATTTTTCGTAATATCAGAAAACCTTTTATTGATGTTGTATCAATACAATCAAGTAGTTTAGTTTTCAAAGAAGACTCTGGCTTTCAATTCAGGTAAGAGTGCATTTTACCAGATGCTATTACAGTGCAGGTAAGTATTTACATAAGAAGACGTCTTCCACATCAGAAATTGATGACTATGAAGGTGAAATTCTCCTCCAGACAAAAAGATGGAGAATGACTCGCTCTCATCAATATTAACAATTCAATAACATAATTATGGGATTGTCCAGGATAACGATTTCTCAAAATGTAATTGATGTGAAAACAACAGTTCATTAAAAAATACATATAATCTAAAGTTGCATATATATATAGTGTTGGACATTTTAATGCAATTTCTTCATGTTGGAATTATTATTCTGGCATCTGATATAACAATAAATCAATAAAGTGTAAAGTATAACTGAATTTTAGACGACAACTCTGTTGACTTTGGTGTAGAAGAATGAAGGTATTAGATTGCGGTCTTATGTTGCTAAATTAGCAAATTCATACAGTAAATATTAACAAATTTATTCTGGTCAAAATTTCCATGCTATTGACAAGCTTTAATCTTTGAAATAATGGGTATCTCATGTAATTTTGTTTGTGCATTTTGAAATTACAGATGTACACCTTGGGCTTTTTCACAATTGCTGTAGTGCTTATGTTTTGTTTTAAAATATAACTTCATTAGCTGGTTGGGATTCTGTTACAAAATATGTTACAGCCCTGTGGTTATAATTGAAATTTTGGAGAAATTATCACTCCGCATTATATTTTCTATATAATGCATAAATGTTATTACCTTAGCTCCAAATTATGTTCTAATAACTGGGACAATTATCAGCCCATTCCTTCAAAATCAAACTCTGCTGTGCAGTTTAATTTATTTCTGTTGCTTAAAAGGGTAATATAAATTTCTTTTTCACAAAGTAATGCATACAGTCAATCTACATAAATGCATAAAAATAATTGTAAGATCCAATAAACAGAATTCTTCCTGGCATCATTTCATTATCCAATTGTCTAGGGTATCAGTTTGATTCTGTATAATCAATTACTCCAACTAAAAGTTCAAAAGTAAATTGAACTGATTTACTCTTAACTATTTTGTAAGCAATGTAACTCATACTTCAGTCAGAATGTCTGGAAAGGACTGGTAGAACATAAAATAGTTTTAAATGTTTTTTATGCTCATTATTATTGATTCATAATCAATCACATTACATCATAAATATATTTCATACTCAATTTTCATCAGCCATTTAACTTTTCTGCTACCCATTCTGAATTTCATTACTAATTGAGCGTTTCAGTAGAATGCATATTTTCTATTCATCTCATTGGAATATTTAAACATTCTGCATTTACATTTTAAATCTAATTGGACATTTAAATTCTATGTGCTTGGATGCAATGTTTTTCATTGTCAGTGTATGTATTAACAGGTCAGACAGAGAAGGGGCAGAAAAAAAAAACCTAGGTAAGGCATTTGCAAATGAACTATCCCAAGTAATTCTGTGGTAATAAATTTTAACTAAGTTTTACTTGCAGAGAATTTACTAAGAATTATTTTTAGCAACAAAAATAATTTAGCCTACTAAGATCAGAAATGCAACCATGAAATGAACCACGCTGCCTGAAAGTTCATAATGCCAATCTCCTTGCAAAATATAAAATCTACTGTTGTATAAATTTCACAGCTCAGGAACACAGACGCCATGACATAATCTGGTGTAACATGTGGGCAAATGTCATTGTTCACAAATAGGACTTACTTAACTTTGTGAATCTCAGCAATGTACTAAACCTTAATGGATCTACCAGCATGTAAGATAATAGTGATCCAATGGTCCATTTGCTCCAAGGTGCCACTAGATCTCTACTCCCTCTTAACTCGGGAATTCTTTGATAAGGGATTTTCATCGAGCTTTGTGTTATGAGATTGAAAAAAAAAGACTAAACATTTCACAGTCTTTGCTAGTTTGAAAAATAGTGGCATGTGTACATGCAGCGCTCTAGCTGCCAGCAAACTGAGTTAAATTAAGAAGGGTCTCGACCCGAAACAATGCCTATTTCCTTCGCTCCATAGATGCTGCCTCACCCGCTGAGTTTCTCCAGCATTTTTGTCTACCAAGTGACTACACTAGATCTGTCGCAGAGGTGTCTTCACTATGTGAAAATCATAACAATTTATGATCTAGAAGGAGGGTATTCATTGTGAATAAGTATTCTGAGATCACATCAGCTGGGATAATTTCTCAGTTCATTGGAAGGAATGACAGATTGATTTCCCGTTTTGTCTCCTCAGTTGACGATTTGTTAGTGAAATGTTGGGGTGCACCACATTGTGATTTGGGTGTTGACCAATGAACAGCGCTCTCAGCTCTGAGTCAGAAGTTTGTAGATTCAAATCCCATTCCTGAGACTTGAGCACCAAATATATGATTTGACTGGATAGCAAACAAACAAAGATTTTCATTGTATATCAGTACACGTGACAATAATAAACCAATGCCAATACACTGACGATAGTTATTTTGTTTTGGTACATTTCAATGTTCCTTACCTTTCATTCCAACTAAGTTGATGTTTGGTAACATCTCAGATCATGCAAAATACATAAAACTTAATGAGTACAAAAGAAACATTTACTTGTACTACATCCGTTATCCATTAACCTTTTAGTCAGCATAACGTTACTACAAGTTAATTTGAAATTTAAAATTCAAGCAAGTAGCAGTGCCGATTATACCATTCCTCAATGTTTTAATTCTCAGTCAGTATACACAGTTGTCTGAATTCACAATGGAACACCACTTATCATGTATTGCACTTAAAAAGATATGATTATAATAATTAGAGTACAACTGTGTAATATGATAGTTTGTTTCTGTCAATGGTATAAATGTGGGGGAAAAAACAAGAAATGCATCCTTACTTAGAACATTACTCAAAAATAGCACAGGGAATACAAGTGTCACAAACATCACATCAATCTTCATTGACAATGGTTTTGCCTCTAACTGATCATAAAAAAAACAGTTCCACATTAAATCCCTTATAACATAAGCTGAAAATGTGCAGTCATTAGGGAAAATGTCTGATGTTTGTGGTTGCTATAATATGCTGATTATCATCCAGAGGCTGTCTAGGCTTTTTTTTAAATACTGGAACATGGTAGCAACATATAACACTTGTATGTTTTTCCAGTGTCCCTCTTAATACAGTTTATTACTACACAATATATAAATCCACTAATTCAAGTTGATCAACGTTATGTTGGGCAAAGTAGGAATCCTGAGAAAGAGGAATGGATGTAATCAGTGGAATATAACCCATTAGCTTGGGCTGAAGGCATCTGGATCCACACCTGATCATGTTCTTTCAGTTCCAGGACCGCACTCCCTGATGCTTGATCAAGGTATCCTTTTTTATATTCATCATATGTGTATGTTGCAGGCACATTATTCTTGTACAGTGCCACCCAGATACTGGTTCCCTTCACATGCACGTGATAAGCAAAGTAGTAGACACCTGGAACTTGACACGTAAATAGTCCGGTTGATGGATTATAACCATGTTGTCCATTATACAAAATCCTATCAAACTTAATGGGGATGCCTGAAGGTGGAAATGATTTTGTGAGAATTGCAGTGAAAGCTGGAGCTACTCGTGCAGACATTTCTCCTCTTTCATATTGTGGTTTTCCATGCTTTCCATTTCCTGGTACTGATGCACCATCAACACCACCATGCAGGCTAGCAATACCGGTTGTATCCCCATTAATGACGATGCCGGGCAGGCCTGCTGGACCTGGAAGTCCAGGTGCGCCTTGAATTCCCATTCTTCCTGGAATGCCGGGGTTTCCCATTGGACCTACTGGACCTGCAATACCTGGTAATCCTATTTTCCCCTCTCCTAGTAAGCCTGGTGGCCCTGCTTCACCTCTGGGACCAGGTAAACCTATTGGTCCTCTGGGCCCTGTAGGCCCTTGAATACCTGGAATTCCTGAAGAACCTCTGGGTCCTGGTTGTCCTCCATGCCCTGATTCTCCTTTTGGTCCTACAGGACCAGTTAGTCCACGTGTCCCAGAACCTCCTGCAGGTCCAGAGTCACCTTTTGGACCTATTTTACCTGGTGCTCCTGAAGATCCGTGTAAACCTCTTTCCCCGGGCACACCAGGTTTTCCAGGTAACCCACTATATCCCTGATCCCCTCGGATTCCTTTTGGCCCTGGTGGCCCATTTAGCCCAATTTTACCTTCAGGCCCTGGTGGGCCGTGCTTGCCCATTAACCCCCTGGAACCAATAGACCCTGGATAACCTTGCCTACCCTGGGGGCCTTGTTCACCACGTAAACCACTTACACCTGGTTCGCCGTTGGGTCCTGGAGCACCTGGTGCCCCAGGAGGCCCGCGCTGACCTTTTAATCCATTCATTCCCGGTTTTGCATACCCTGGAACCCCAGGCAAACCCCGAGCACCAGGAGGTCCAGGCCCACCTTTATGACCTACAGATCCTGGGATACCTGGTAACCCATTCAGACCTGGTTTCCCTATCCCATCTAATCCTGGCTTTCCTGCAGGACCCTGAGGACCAGGTGGTCCTGGATGTCCAATGTCTCCACTTGGTCCTGATTCGCCTTTCTCACCATGGACACCAGGTAAACCATTAATTCCTGGTTTTCCTAAACCGGGTAACCCTGAGGGCCCAGATTTACCTGGACTCCCCTCCTTACCTCTTGCCCCTGGTATACCCGGGTTACCGTACCCAACCTCGCCTCTGGGACCACGTTCCCCCGGTGCACCGGGTTCTCCCTTCTCACCAGGCTCTGCTCTAGGTCCAGGGGCTCCAGTAATCCCTGGGGATCCTTGCTTCCCAGGGACAGGAAATCCCGCAGGGCCAGGTTCTCCTGGAATCCCAGCTGGGCCTCGGGGTCCTGGATCTCCTCTGGGTCCTTCATCGCCCTTTGGTCCAGGAAACCCTATGATACCTGGCTTACCAGGTATTCCCGGCATTCCTGGCTTTCCAAAGCGTGAAAATCCTGGTGTCCCCGGAGGTCCGGTTGGACCTGGAAAACCTGGTTTGCCATATCCTGCATTTCCATGCACTCCCGGTGGCCCAGATGGTCCTCTTGGTCCCGGCTTTCCTGGTGCGCCTTTATCACCCTTGAGATCCGAAGGAAGAATCACTGGAATTTCTGTTGCAATAAAAAATGCAAAACCAAGTTACTTTATACAATTACTGTGGCATAGTAGCAGACCAGTTGGCCCATTAAGTCTATATTGTTACCTTATCTTATAAACCCCAATGCAACCCACCTCCCTACCTTTTGCCTTGACCTCCAATTAATATCATGCTTCTCCCAATTCCCCTCTGACTGCACGGATTGATTCTGTTTTCACCACTCATACATGGCGCAAGTATTTCTGGTTCTGAGTAAATTATTTTCCTTATATCTCTCTTGGAACTTAAGCCAAAAAATGTTTAAGTTCTGGGGGTCATTGAATCATCTGCTAATTGGATATTTTTTTCCCTTTATTCAATCTGCCAAGGACAGTCACGATCTTGTGCCTCTCAATGAAATCTTCTATTAACTAATTTTCCTCAAAGAAAAATAACATCAGCCTCTGAAATCTAAATTTATAACTGGACAGATTCAACATATTTGTGCTCCTTTTGCAACCTAATCCTCATTCAATTCTATGATCCCATCTGCTTTAATAACCATTCCTCAGTTTCCACTTCCAAAAATTGAATAAACAATGAGATATAACTTTGGGTGGTCACTAATATGACAAACATGTTGACTATTATTTTGAAAAGTTGTTGATCCATTCATTTTTTTAATAAAAATTCAAATTGAACACACGTAGTTTCATCGTCTACCACAAACCACTGAAATATATTGTTTAATTTCTAAGAATGCTGTTAGCACAAAGTAATGTTAAATGACTTGAACAAATGTGAAGGTAACATAGCTCTTGCATTAAACCCATTGACATACTAATCTGCTGCTGCAAATATTTTCACTAGTTTCCTGCTTGAAAGGTACAAATATCATTTTGAGTTCATACAAACTCAAAGAGCTTGTCTTTGAGTTATACAGGACGAAAACAGGCTGCTCATTCCAACTTGTCCATACTGACCAAGATGCCCCATCCAAACTAGTCCCATTTGTCTGTGCCTAGCCCATATCCCACTAAGCCTTTCCTCACCATGTTCTTGTCCAAATGTCTTTTAAATGCTGTTATCGCAACTATTTCACCTGGCAGTTTGTTGTATACACCACTACTCTGTGTGAAAACATTACCCCTCAGGTTTCTATTAAATCTTTCCCATCTCATCTTAAACATATGCCGTCTCGTTCTTGATTCTTCTATCCTGGGATAAAGACTCTGTGCATTCACCTTATCTATTCCTCTCATGATTTTATACATCTCTCTAACATCATCCCTCAGCCTCTGCACTCAAAGGAATAAAGTCCTATAAATTTTGAAGAGAGGAATTATGAGATGTCCAAACTAAATATAATATGAGATGTCCCAACTAAATATAAGTATGGTATTCCTATCAGGTCTACCTTTTTGCTATAGAAATCATGATGCATCCTTTATTGAATTAATGTAATTGGTGGGAAAAAATGAACCACTGGTTAGAGATCTAAATCCTTAACCTCCTTCATCTAACATATTAATGCAACAAAAAGATAAATCGCCTTCTGATCATTTTTTAATATTTATTTTCAGAAAGTGAGAAAAGTTGGCTAGGTCATATGAATTGGCCATTACCCAGTTTCTGTGATAAGCTGAGAGTGGTTACTTTACAATAGTGTTAGGTCGAAAATTCAAGGATGGAGACCTATGAATGATGACAGATTAACAGTGCAGGACATGAAGGGAAACCTGGAGATGATGTTCAATGATCTTAATGCCCAATACAGCTGTGACTGTTTCCCAATGTAGACATAACTTTGCTGCAATATATCTAACAGGTGGTGCATCTTACCATTGATGGAAATATTTGGATGACATTGACAGGAGAGCTGCATTAAAACACGAAAATACAAATCATTTAATCACACTCCTTAGAAGATAATAAGTCAGCTTTCAGGGGTGAGTCTGTGAGCCTATTGCCTCAAAATAACCAGGTTCTATAACTCTATACCAGTTTTCATTATTCAATAGCTATGAAAAGAATGGCAAAACATTTCCTATGCAACGTCTAACGTGGCCCAGTACCTTTCATATGGAATCTTCAGTGTGAATGAGGGGGAATCCCTGCTACTTCCTGTTCCCAAGCTAAGTTCTATAATTAATCCAATGTAGGAGCACAGTTGACAAAATGGCAAACAGCTGATCACAGCTTTGGAACTTCCACACCATATGGAGAATCTCAATGGTGTTGAAATTTACAGGGGTAATTGTGGATAGTTCTTCTGGCAGTTCCTTGCAAAATTCAGGCCATTGGTGACGTGGAAGATTTGTGTGTGGAAGTTGCTGCTGTATTTTTTTCAATGCAATACACCTCAAAGATAATTCATTGGCCAAAGGGAGTTTTGTACAATGGCCTAAAAAAAATCCCTGAAGACAGGAATACAATGAACAGTTGTGCATCATTACAAAAGAACCCTACTAAATAGTTGAAGTACAAAACTGGTTGAAAGTGCAGATGAAAAGTCACCTTCTCTTGGCTTTCTGAAGATAGTTCACTGTGGATTCTGAATTCATTCCTTGCTATTCCTGTATCCACCATAATATGGCAGAGTTCAATTGCACAAGGCCATATAACCATTACTCCTACTTGAAGAAATAAGGCAAAGGTTCGGCCAACTTACAGGAATACAAATTTCATTTCATTTAAATAAGTTACAAATAAGTGGGAAAAAAACTTTCATTGTTAGAGTCCCTTTCACAGTCAACATTTCACAGTATTACACAGTCAAAAAAATGTGTGGGGAGTTAATTAAATAAAGATATCACTGCAGAATATTATTGCAAATGAATAATTAGTTTTAAGTTAAAATTATTACAAATTGGAATAATGAAAAAGTTAATAACTCTGCAGAAAAAAGGGCAATTTATCTTTTGTAATTGATTTTATTCTTTAAACACTTAATTTCAGTTTCAGCATTATTGAATTAACAAGTTTGAAATTTGAAACTCTACTCTGTAAGTGCTCCAGAGACATCTGGTTTGCTTGTTCAGGTGCAGTAGTGTTCTGTGAATGTCTGCCAAAAACGTCTGTCACCACCAGTCTTCCTGATTTGATACTTAGTTTGGTCCTGTCAGTTCATTATGTGGTTTTGGATTGTGTGGTGTTGAATTGGCCCATTACCTAACCAGGCATAAGTTAATCCCAAAGCCATTACATAAGACCTATAGAAGACGTTTGTAAATGAGGAGCAAATGTTCTTTTCCAATCAGTAGTGTGTGGATAAATGCTTATGGGTCTGTCCCACTGAGGCGATTTTTCAGCGGACTGTCGGCGACTGTCAAGTTGCCGGCAGTCGCCTGAAAAACCGGCAACTGGAACGGCAACTGTCAGAGTGGAACACCCACACCCACACACACACACACACACACACGCACATACATCGCTTCCTTCACCAGCCCGTTATGCAGGGGACAGGGCAAGCGGGGGGAGCGCTGTCTGAGTGAAATTCACAGGGTGCAAAGCCAATGTGATACAGACACACACCACGATGAACAGGAAGGTTGGCGCTGTAATTAAGATGGTGAAAGCACAGTGTACGGTAAGTCCTCTAAAAAAGGAGGGAGAGGGGAGGGAGAAGGGGGGAGAAGGAGTGGAGGCAACTTTTAAGAAGCCAGAGATACACGGCTGTGAAGCTCGGCGGACATATAACATTACCAGTCGGTCATCCTTGGTTCTGAAAACTACTGCTTACGTTTTTTTTCCCCCAATGAGCCAATGAAATTCACCGGTCAGCACTGGCTACAACCTACAAGAACCTTCAAGAACATTCAACCTCCTGGCGACCCACCTACGGCATGAGAATTCTCGCTACTCTCCATGGCAGCTTTATTCTAGTCTCCGCTAATTTTTCAACATGTTGAAAAATTCGCGGCGACCTTAATGAGGCCACGACTAGTTCCCAGAATGTGGGAACTCCTCACGACCATGAAGGCGACTCCCCGGCAACCACCCGTGAACATGTGGCGACCATGTGGTGACTGCATAGTCTCCTGCAGTCACCTAGAAAGTCGCCTAAGTGGGACAGGCCCATTAATGTCGGTTTAAAATGGCATGAACACCAGACAGTGAGTGGGGCAAGTAGCTATGCTGCATACTGTGGCCCTGTTACCATTGCTTCTTGGAGTTAGATCTAAAGGGATGCACTATTGAAAGCTGTAGCTAACAACAATATGAAGTCAGGATTAATTTTTAAACTGTGATATGCTGGAGAATGTCATGTATTTTGATTGATCAAATTAATGCAGGTTAAATATCTAGGTGTATTTAAGACTCATTTCATTCAATTGATTATCTTTAGTATTCACAGATAACCCAAACAAAGAAGTTGGAAACAGTTATACCATTAGCCAAATTCACACAAGTACAGCATAATATAGAACAGTAAAGGAATGAGCCCTTCGGCCCACAATGTTTATGCCGAACATGATGCCAAGTTAAACTGATGTCACCTGACTACACATGATCCTTATCCCTCAATTCCCTGCGCTTTCGTGTGCCTATCTAACAGCCTGTTAAACGCCACTATCGTATCAGCCTCCGCCATGTGGAGTGTAAAAAACTTTCTCCGCACATCTCCATTAAACTTTCGTCCTCTCTTGTTATAGCTATGCCCTCTTGTGTTTGACATATCCACACTGAGATAAAGGTTCTGACTGTCTACCTCATCTAAACCTCATAATTTTATATACTTCTATCAAGTCTCCCCTCAACCTTTGACGTTCCAGAGAAAATAATTCAAGCCTAACCAATCTCTCCCTCTAGATGAAATCCTCTAATCCAGGCAGCATTCTGGTAAACCTCCTCTTCGCCCTTTCCAAAGCCTCCACATCTTTCCTGTAATGGGTCAAACAGAACTGCACGCAATACTCAAAATATGGGCTAACCAAAGTCCTTTAAAGCTTACAGCTTAATCTTCATTATCAGCAGAGTTTCCTTTATTGAAAGTTTCAAAGGTTTCAAAGGTCTTTTATTGTCACATGAACCAATTAAGGTACAGTGATATATGAATTACCATACAGCCATATGAAAAAAAAAGCAACAAGACACACAACTACATAAAAGACACATTCCTCTGATGGAAGGCAAAATAGTCCAATCTACTTCCTCATTATTCTCCTGCGGTCGGATCAGTTGAACCATCCGTCAGGGCGATCAAAGCTCCCGCAGCTGGCGGTCGAAACCCCCGCACGGGGTGATCGAAACTCCCGTGTCGGGGCAATGGAAACTCCTGCGTCGGGGAGGTCGAAACCCCCATGACTTGACGTTCCCGAAGTCGGTCATGATCAGTGACTGCGGGCACCGTGATGTTAAGTCCGCAAGCACCCACAGTTGGAGCTCCGTGGTCGACCCCTGGCAAAGGGATCGCGGGCTCCACGATGTTAAAGTCTTGTAGGCTCCTGCAGTGGAGCTCTCGATATTGGTCTCCAGCAAAGGCCGCCAACTCCTCAATGTTAGGCCGCAGTGTGGACCGAGATACGATATGGAAAAAAAATCGCATCTTCGTCGAGGTAAGAGATTAGAAAAAGTTTCCCCCAACACCCCCCCACATTAAAACAATAAAAACATACATTTAACACATACAATTAAAACAAAAATAATGAAAGGTCAGGTGCTGGCGCCACCTGCTCATTGAAAAGGAAATCTATGGCATTATCTTAAAGCTACATCCAGACCTGTTTTTTGGCTTGTTTTGTTTCTAGCTTGGCAAGTGTTTTTTTTTGTGCAGTTATGGAACATATAATGGCAGCATTTATACTCAAGATATTTTGCACTGCCCTTATAAAGGTATTCAGCTAAGCTGCTTATGCCAAGAATGCCTGTGACCAGCAGTTAGTATGGTATTGAAGAGAGGATGTAACATCAAATGGGCCAGGTATAGCTTGCTCCCATCCGCCATCCTTTCTCACTATTACCTCTACCACACACAGCACTTACCATTGACAGCTCTAAGAGGCCTGGCTACAGCCATTCTGTCAGGTGCAAGCAGTTATTATTTGACTAGGCCTCGGGTGACACATCTTGAGGCCCACAACCAGGAAAGACCTGATGACCATTTAACTTAAGTTCATTGTTTTCAAAGGTCTTTTCACCCATTTTTAAATGCCCCTGATGGCCAGACACATCTACAAACTGTTTAAAAATATTTAAATAATTACATTACTTAAAATATTTTTGTACTTAATAAATTAAACCAGGAGAAATTAATTCAAACATCAAGGTAAAGTAAAATTAAAAAAAACAAATCAGTTACCTACACATATCTTGTTACTGAAGGTTGGTGGCTTCTTTCAAATGAATGAGATTGCACTGTGGCTGACATAAAGCTGGCAACCATCCAGCGGCTCTGCTGCTGAACCCAGTGATGAGCCCCAAAACAAAACACCAGCGTCTCATCTTCAGCTTGTCTCTGGCTGAGATGAGCTGGCTCGTGCATTGCAGTTTTGTCAGTGGCTCTTGGCAGCTGCATGACAACAACTTCTGTACTGCCATCATTGAATCTAAATCCATCATTGATTAATCACATGTAGTGGAAGTAAAATATTGTTGAAAGACTCCCATGTGATCAGACACAAATCAACATATTTATGACCCATTTGCAGTCCTAAGCACACTCAAAAGTCATCTGGTTCAAATAGTACATACAATAAATACTATTTAGCTCTGACATTGGAATGTGTGTCGTATATCAGCTATGTACCATTTTTGCAATATACATATATACTTGTCCACTTGTACATTTAATAATTCTATATCTGCTACTCCTTTGGCTACCAGCTTGGGCAACACCAATGCACCAAGTTCTGTACGGCTGCAGACTGATGGGCTGAATGTCAGCCTCCTGCACTGAAACTATTCAATGATTCGGCAATTCTATGATCTGGCGGTGGCTGGAATGAGAATATGGGCGAGTTAAAAGCCAAACTCAGAATAAAGTAACTGGGATATTGATTTGCCTCCAGAAGTGCAAGGTAGAGGTGCAAGGACTGCAAAGGCAAAACCTTCCTTACAGTTGGCTGGTCCTACTACCAATTTGCACAATATGCTTTAACACTAATTAACAACCAATGTTGGTACATTAAAGGATAAACATAGCAAATAAGTAGTGAAATTATTGCTGAGTGATATGTGAAATCATAGAAACGTGCAGACTGCATAATTTTGATGCACAACTGCCTGCATCAAAAGCAACATGTATATTAGACTGGTCTTATTTGATGCAGACAGCATGGGCATATTAGTTATACGTTGCAACATCCATAACCTCTGAAAACGTCATCCAGTTTTTCTCTTGAAAAGATGCGGCAACATCTTGCAGCCGACTTGGGTTTATCTTGAGAGCAGAATGCAAGGCAATGCAGTAAAAGCAATGGGAAAATGCCCAGTAAAAAGAACAGGGGGGTCTTACATTCTGCACCCAAGGTCGTTTGCGGGAGGTGCCGCCCGAGGAAGAGGGCCAGATGAGGAGAGGGACATCCGATCACGGGACGGCCAGAATGGAGGCGACGGCTGCAACGGGCTTTGTGGCCAACTGCAGCTGGGACTCTAAAATGGCGCCTCTTGAATATGGACTCAGCGGGCTGTTCTATGCATATTGCACTAACTGGGGTGGTTGTGCTTATGTACGGGGATAGTCTTGCTGAGCTGTGTGCAAAAAATGTATTTCACTGAACCTGGTACACGTGACAGTAATGAAACCATTGACCATTATTTCCAAGTTTGCAGCTGAACTTGAAAATATGTTATGTTATCTTTGGCTTTAAACTTACTACATGCATTTACGCAGAGGGATGAGTGGGTGAGTGTTGGTCAATGAATGGGTAGTTTCCTAAATGCCAGATGAAACCCCTCCAGCATCATGCTGGTCTCCTTCCTGTGGCTAGAGGTCCTGGTTATAACTGGAACTCAGGAAGATTTCTGTAGGAAGGAACTGTAGATGCTGGTTTAAAACCAAAGATAGACACAAAATGTTGGAGTAACTCAGGGGGACAGGCATCATCTCTGGAGAGAAGGAATGGGTGACTTTTCGGGTTGAGACCCTTCTTCAGACTTCTTCTGAAGAAGGGTTTTGACCCAAATCGTCACCCATTCCTTCTCTCCAGAGATGCTGCCTGTCCCCCTGTTACTCCAACATTTTGTGTCTATCTCAGGAACATTCCTTCTGAGTCAATTAAGATAAAGATGAAGCCCATAGACTGTTTCTAGGATTACAAGGAATTTCATATTTTTTTTTACAACAAACTCATTTTACAAATTGGTGATATGTTGCTAACCAATGGTTAGTACTGATAGTCTGAAGAAGGGTCTCGACCCGAAACATCACCCATTCCTTCTCTCAAGAGATGCTGCCTGTCCCGCTGATTTACTCTAGCATTTTGTGCCCATCTTCAGTTTAAACCAGTATCTGCAGTTCCTTTCTGCACAAGATTTATGTTTTACATTGTTTTTCAACATCCAGTAAAAGAAGTCTTAATCCTGCTTAAATAAATGTTCAGAAGTTTCCTTTGCTACCACTAGATGGCAGATTACTCCACATAATTCAATGTGAGAATTACTTCCTGAATGAGGGTTTGTGCACATGTTTTATATATTTCTAATACAAAGTGATTACAAAATCTTTAATTCCATACGCAGGCATAGGGCAAAATACCCAGTTACATACGACACTGCTTGGAATCATTATCCCCTGGGATAAGGCAGGTCCTGGAAACCTTCAGTCCATGAGAATGTGGAATGAAGAAAAATAAATAAATGTGATCCTCATTCCCAGAAAACAACCCAGTCGCCATTAGAGTGCCCATTGTGCAGGAAAGAATTGAAATAAATTTTACTACTTTGTTTTAAAATGTGAAGATATATGTGTGACAAATTCGACATTACAAAATATTAGGAAATTGGGTCAAAAGTGTAGATGATTAAGGATTGGCAAACATCGGAGGTTGCTATGTACATTAATTATTTATAGGTCATATTTAGCCGTCTGAGACATGTTTGAGGGTTTGGCTTTGTGCAGGGGAAGAAACACCAATGAGATGTGTTGCCAACATGTCTGACCTTCCTAAAAAAAATCTGGAAAGCTTTGTCAGAGAAGGGAAGGGTCTGGGATTTGAAGGCTGCTCATATTTTCTTTTAAAAGACTGCAGTGAAATATTTATCAGGGTATATATATTTAAATTGTGTCTTGAAGGATACTCACCTGTACGAAACTTAAACTCCCAAAGGATGAACAGGTTTATAGACTTTCAAGAACCTTTACTAAATTTTCATTTATTCAGCTTTGCACGATATACTTTTGATCTGGATCCAGTACTAACTAAAGTTAAAGTTTAAAATAATATAGGATTTTGAAAGTCATATGGGGAATCTGGTAGTTGTCCAGTAGATTCTGGGAGTCCATATACTTCTTGACTTGAGCCCCAATCCAGCACCCAGATAATTCATAAACATTCCATGATTTGGAAGCCTGGGTTTTGTTCACCTTTAGATTTGCTGAAAAACTTTGGTAGCCCTTTGAAGTTAAAAGAAGATGCAGTGAATTAGTCCTTAATGCACATTTTATCAAAATATTCTCTCGTTGGTAAAGAACCATACTGTTGACTGGGAAGCTTATTGGTTATTGTCCAACTGAAGTGTCGAACTTTGCTGTTGCTCCAATATCAGTATCATTTTGAAATTTGTAGTGGGTTCTATAATTTTGGAGTGCGAGGTGTTGAGGCTGAGGTACGTGAACTGCCAGGATATTCCAACCTGAATATAATGCTTCCGACAACTATGAACACAAAATTCCTTCAGTCCCTCTTGTTTCTTCTACTTCCAATATTTCATGTTTCTACTCACATGCAATGTGTATACATGAGAAAAGATGCCAAGGTTTCATAATGCGCAAAAGCAGAATAATATTCCTAAAGATACACACAAAATTCTGAAGTAATTCAGAGGGTGAAAAAGGATGGGTGACGTTTCAGGTCGGGATCTGTCTTCCAACCGGCTATTCTTATTGTTTAGGAAGGAACTGCAGATGATGGTTTACACCGAAGATAGACACAAAATGCTGAATTAATTCAGCGAGACAGGCAGCATCTCTGGATAGAAGGAATGGGTGTCGTTTTGGGTCAAGGCAGTTCTTCAGACTGAGAGTCAGGGGAGAGGGAGACACAGAGATTTCGCTAAGGCAGCTTACACCCCAGCGGTATGAATATTGACTTCTTTAACTTCAAGTAACCCTTGCTTTCCCTCTCTCTCCATCCCTCCCCCTTCCTAGTTCTCCGACCTAGTTCTCTGACTGCCCCACTGATTAAATGTTATCTCAGTATGCTTCGTTGACAACTTCTAGCTAACAATGTTCTATCCTCCATTTTCCTTGATACTTTTGATGTTTCGTTTTCACACTTTACACTTCCTTATCTCTGTGTCTCCCTCTCCCCTGACTCTCAGTCTGAAGAGGCATCTCAACCATAAATGTCACCCATTCTTTCTATCCAGAGATGCTGCATGCCCCTCTGAGTTACTCAAGCATTTTGTGTCTATCTTCAACTTTTCTTATCTCCAGTTCCCTCCCTTTTACTTTCAGTTTGATCAAAGGTCCTGACTTGAAACGTCACACATCCATATTCTCCAAAGATGCTGCCTGACCCACTGAGTTGCTTCAGCACATTGTGTCTATCTTTGGTATAAACCAGCACCTGCAGTTCCTTTTCAACCCATAATATTCCTGATATTGTTGACAGCTCTACAATTTAGGAACATTCTTAAATTCAGCTCCAGGTTCAAGCTTTTTTTTAGCCCTTTTCATCTTTTCTGTAAAAAGCGATCCACAAATGCTGTGTTTCATTCTCCTTTTGTGAACCATCTTCATTTGAGGTAAATAAGCTGACAAGAGATAGAAACATAGAAAATAGGTGCAGGAGTAGGCCATTCGGCCCTTCGAGCCTGCACCGCCATTCAATATGATCATGGCTGATCATCCAACTCAGTATCCTGTACCTGCCTTCTCTCCATACCCCCTGATCCCTTTAGCCACAAGGGCCACATCTAACTCCCTCTTAAATATAGCCAATTAACTGGCCTCAACTACCTTCTGTTGCAGAGAGTTCCACAGAGAATTTGGTCCCTCAACTGCTAACACTAAGTCTTTAGATGTAACAGTTGTCTTGTTTTTGGCTTGAGAGAATTAACCACTTTTGACATTAGACTGTTATTCTTCTGCTTTCTGAACTGTTCATAAGAATGAGAGAAGAATCCAAGCCATCACCAAAAAATGTAACATACAATCTGCTGGAGGAATTCAGCGGGTGGAGCAGCATCTTTGAGGGGAATGGAGTTGGCAATGTTTCTGGTTGGAACTCTGCATCAGAACTAAGAGCGGAGAGGGAAGAGAGCCAGTATAAAGAGAAGACAAGAGCCAGTGAGTGATTAGTGGACTGATGAGTGGTGAGGATGATGAGCAGCTGGTTTGCTGCTCCAGATTCCAGCATCTGCAATCTGTTGCATCACCAAAAAAATTGGACTTTTTTTTACAGCAATTCCCACGCTTTGTCTACAGTGGTGTTAAATTTTAACTATAAGAACAGTATGTGCAAAGCTTTTAATAATGTTGCTATATAAAAAACAACAATGGGAACAGAGGGATCTGCAAAAGTGTCAGATATTTATTGTTTATCTGTGCTTAGAATTTAAACTAGTCGCTGCTACTGCACCAAAGATGGAAACTACAAACGAGCATGAATTTTGGAAGACTTATTTTATTGCCTATTGCTATGTTCCATACAGTTTATTTTACTCATATGGTAGGTAAACATTCCAAATATAATTTAGCATCCTACACAATAATGGACTATTAGAATATTAGAATAAAAATGAGAACCTCTTGGGTATTAGTAATTAGGCTTTCAATTTTTGACTCCAACTGTCTTGAAAGACTGGGTAAATTTTAAAGAGGTGTTTATTTCAAAACACTTGAACATAGTTTTGAAATGAGCAAAGCCCATTTGAACTCCTGTGTCTTCATCAAATGTTGCAGGCAGCTTTAGAGATAGCTTAGGAATTTAAAATTAAATGAGACAGTCCATTTTGACCATTCCTTTCATAGAGTTTGCCCAATTTAATCTCTTGAGAGATGTGAATTCAGAGAAGAATTCCAAGAAGGCAAAGTTCTTTGAAATGTCTCCCTGGATAGTTATGCAACGTTGAAGACTACGTTATTTAACGGTTACCATTTGCATTCCGCAGATTTCTTTCTGACGTCTCAATTGCAAAGTGACCGTAAGGCATTCCATCATCTGTCCACAGTTGTTGGCCTGGTGGTCTTTAATCCTGTTCTAAATCAGGGTTTAATCAAGATCCCAATAAAATAACCAAATAAACACTTTCAGAAGGAAGTGGTCCCTCATGTCTACTGCTCTACAGAAAAATAAAGATGTCTTCCAGTCTTTTAGTTTAGTTTAGTTTAGAGATAGAGCACGAAAATGGGCCCATCGGCCCACCAAGTCTGCACAGACCAACGTTCCCGCACACTAACACTATCCTACACTCACTAGGGACATTTTACATTTATACCAAGCCAATTAACATACAAATCTATACGTCTTTGTAGTGTGGGAGTAAACCGAAGATCTCGGAGAAAATTCACACAGGTCACGCGGAGAAAGTACAAACTCCGAACAGGATCAAACCCGGGTGTCTGGCGCTGTAAGGCAGCAACTCTACTGCTGCGCCACCATTGATTTGCTTTTTAAACTGTTTTTATCTCTTTGTCCCAAATGGTGAAATGTTTAATTTTAGTATGAAGCAGTGAGCCAAAGACTCATCTGGGAACTCCTAACCAATTGCTGCCATGTGCACAAGAAATAGGCCAATCACTGTGAAACTGCAAACTGATTTGAGGACATTGATCTTAATTATTATTTAAACGTTGTAATGTCTAGGACCAATCTTGATCTGAATCTAGGTGATTATTCATGTGAAAGTGTCCAGTCTGATCGACATCCGCATGGCGTGGTAAAATGGCAGCTCTTAACCATGCCAAGAATATCATTCAACTTGGTACATAGTAAATCTGGTGTGGGAAGGAACTGCAGATGCTAGTTTACATCAAAAAGAGACACAAAATGCTGGAGTAACTAAATCTTGATCTTGTAATATGTGGGCTCTTCAGAGTTCCAAAATAAATAATCCTAATTTGCTCCACAATTCTGCCATCTCTGAAACATCTAACTCAGGTTTACAATTTGCTTTAGACGGAAATAATTGAGTGAGCAAAATATTTACGTGATGGACAATCTCAGTTGGTCAGGCAGCATCTGTGAATGGACAGAGGACATTTTGAGTCGGGATTCATTTCCGTTATGTCTTTGATATTCACGTCTGCTTGCACAACTGGTTCCAGCACTCTGCACATCTGACCAATTTGGTTGAATTATTTGTGTACTTCGATGCAGCATTTCCCCTGGATACAAGGAACTGCAGACGCTGGTTTACAAAAAAAGAGACGACGTGCAGATTAAACCACTAGTTGTGGAAACTAATGCAACCATTGTCGGACTTTAGAAACAAAATATCCTGCTGAACCTCGAGAGCCATTCTGATATTGAAGATAGACACAAAGCACTGGAGTAACTCAGCAGGTCATGCAGCATGTTTGGAGAACACGGGTAGGTGAAGTTTCAGGTCCTGACCCTTCTGGCAAGCTTTCTTTAGGAAAAGATGTACCTTCACAGTTGTTTAAGAAGGAACTGCAGATGCTGGAAAATCGAAGATACACAAAAATGCTGGAGAAACTCAGCGGGTGCAGCAGCATCTATGGAGCGAAGGAGATAGGCAACGTTTCGGGCCGAAACGTTGCCTATCTCCTTCGCTCCATAGATGCTGCTGCACCCGTTGAGTTTCTCCAGCATTTTTGTGTACCTTCACAGTTGTTATGAGATCCTTTTTACATAATTTGAGGACGACTATGATAAGGAAAATGTTTTCACGTGTTCTCACTAACATTTCTACTTAAGCTGATGCGTATAACAGATACTCGAGTCATTCATTTGATTGCTATTTCTGAGAATCTGTTGTGTGCAAAATTCGATGTTGTGTTTCATGAATGTAGCTGTGACTCAAAAGTGTGAAAAAGGTGAAATACCTAATTGGCTTGAAGGTGTAGTGGGATGTCCTGCGATCACAAAAGGTACTCCATTCGTGTTAAGTTTAGAGATACAGCATGGAAACAGGCCCTTCGGCCCACCGAGTCCTCATCGACCATTAATCGCCCATTTACCTAGTTCCATGTTATCTCACTTTCTATGTTATCACACTAGTTCTATGTTATCCCACTAATGTGGCTTTTTTCCTTTTTGTTTTAAATGTATTTGCAGTTGATTGTTACTCTAACATGACGTGCCATGTTTAAGGCCAAATCTACAAAAACTGTATCTCTTCCATCTTCATGTACTTGCTCTTTGAATTTGCAGGATCTTAGCAAAAAACTCCATTTCATATTCCTTCTACTAATCTTTTGGCTGCCTGAAGCTATCCCAAAGTGGTCATGCTGATATACTTGTTAATAATCACAGTTACACTTCGAATGATTAACAGAGCTGGCAAAACTAATTTACTTCAAATGTCCATAACTTTATGATATAAAAAATATTATTTTTAACTTCCGATCAGCGTGGGTGTCTTTCTCAGAAAATTAACTGGTCTGAGTCTGGCGGAATTGATAAAAATTACTTCTTTCAAAAATGCACCACCTCAAAATACCTCAGGATTTAAAAATGCACTACCTGGACCTGATGGGATAAAAATAAATCTAAAGGAGTCACCAGAGTCAAATTAAATAAAAACTAAAGGTACACAAAATTGCTGGAGGAACTCAGCGGGTGCAGCAGCATCTATGGAGCGAAGGAAATAGGCGACATTTCGGGCCGAAACCCTTCTTCAGACTCAAATAAAAACTAGTTGGCTCCCACTGACCACAAAAACTGAAATGATAATGTAAAGGGTTACATTCGCAAAGGACATCAGTCAATTATTTTTTAAATATCAGTATTGGAAAATCACATAAATGGTAGCATGTTGGAGATGATCTATTATTCATTGTTTAATCAAGCATCAGTCTTCCAAGGTATTTTTGAGTTGTGGTTCAGGCTTCCATCATTCATTGATTTCTTTCAAATTGCAGTTTAACTTTAAGTTATTTAAATTGCCTAATTTATGGGAGAAGTTGCACATCTGAAAAATGTAAAAATATGGAACATATTAAAATATACTTTACATATGGCACTTTAATGATCAGTACTGGCAGCGCAGGCTGCAATTTTAAAAATGATTAAAAGTGATAAATTATATGCATCTGTGCAGTTTCTTATTTATTCCAATCTTAGAGCCTTGCGCAGATTGAAATTTTCACTGCCTTTTCTGTACATCAGCATGAGTCAGTCTGGTCAGTTAAGTTCCACAGAGTTTGATTGAAAGTTTCAGCAGGGAAAAAAAAAAACCTTAGCCCCACCGAGTCCACACTGGCCTGTTCACACTAGTTCTGTTACCCCCACCTCCGTATTCACTACCTACGCATTAGGGGAATTTACAGAACCTACAAAACTGCACGTCTTATATTTGCTCACTGGGAGGAAACCACATAACCTGGAGGACACCCACATGGCCAAAGGGAGAACGTGCAAACTCCACAAAGACAGCACATGAGGTCAGGATGGAATCTGGGTCTCGGGCAGTCTGAGGAAGCAGCTCTTCCAGCTACCTGCTCTACCGAGCAGGAAGAACAGATGTGGTGAAGCAGTATGTGATATTCAAATTCATACTTGCTTATTGCTTCTCCCAACAATGCTGATACTTTGTGTAAATGGCTGAGTATCGGGATGGTAAGCGTTTCCATGCCGAGGAGTAAGTGGAGGATGTTCCAGCAACGGTTTGCTGATAATCGGCTTTTTTATTTTTGAGAGTTTTCTCTATTCTTTCATAAGATGTGGATACAACCAGCATGGCTAGCATCTACTGCCTTTCGCTAAAAGGCCTTGGATGTTGTATTCTAGTCCATGCAGAATTCCATCAATGCTGACGTCTGTTGTAAAGAATGTGATATCAGGGCACTTGGCAAGTATCAATTGGATGTGATAAAATTAACATATCAGATTTATGAAAATGGTGTTGGGAGGTTATTCGAGGATATAGCTGGTGGAATAGATAAGAAGCAATGGATCTGGTGCTTTTGGATTATCGGCCTTTGATAAAGTCCCAAATTTAAGAACTTAGTGCGTAAAATTAAAACACGTGGATTGGAGGTAGTATACTACCATGGACTGGGAATTGGTTGGCAGACGGAAACAGTGTAGGAATAATGTGTCAGGCATCATCTATAGAAAGGGAAACAATTAACGTTTAACATCGAAGATTCTTTATCAGAATGGACCTAAAACATTGGTTGTTTCTCCTTATGCAGATTTTGCCTGACCCATTTATTCTTACTCGTACATTTTCCACATAATTTTCCCACTTCCCAATTAATCTATTCCATTCAATGTCCTCTGAAGGGTCTTCAACCTGAAATGTTAATTAACAGTTCCTTCTTCTACAAATGCTGTCTTATCTCTTTCAAGATGGCTTTCAATAGTGACTAGTGAACTGCTGCAGGGAACAGCGGTTGGTCCCCAGTCAATTTCTCTATATCAATGATTTGAATGAGGGTCTGTATGTAATATTTATAAATATGCCAAAGGCTCATAACCAGATGGGTTTGAGAGTTGAGGAAGATGCAAAGAAGTGTTGGGTGGTTCAGACATGTTGAATCAGTGAGCAAATATAATGCCAACACAGTATAAGATGGTTAAATGTGAAGCTATCGATTCCGCTAGGAAGAACATAAGGCAGTGTATTACTTAACTGGTGATAGTTTGGGAAATATTGATGTACAAAATCATCTGAGTGTCCTGTACACCAGTCACTGAAAGCAGATGCAGAGGCAGCAAGCATTTAAGAAGGCAAATAGTGTATTAGCTTACATTGCAAGAGGTTTTGAGAACAAAAAAATTGGGCCAAGTATTGGGCCTGTATTGATGAGAGTGAATTAAACTATGCTCAACAGAATGAATCCAAGGAGGTAATTACAATTGGCTGTAGAGGGTCTGGAACCTAGAGTCTCAGAATATGGGGTAAGACATTTGCAACTGACACGTACAGAAATTTCAGCACTCAGAAGATGGCAAACTTGTGTAACTCTCCCCACAAACGACTGTGGAGGTCAAGTTGCTAAGAATATTGAAGGAGAAGATAGGTTCCTGCATACAAAAGAGAATGCAGAAACATATTATTGATATGAAGGTACTGAATGCAGGATAGACTCAAGGAAACAACGGCCTCCCACCTGCTTCTATTTTCCTAAGCAGAGAGCAGCTGTGAGTAAAATACCTTGCTTGCAAGTCTGGAGAAGTATATCTAGGCCAGACAATATGTGGATGCCAGATTTCTTTCCCTGAAGGATATGAGTGAACTGTTGGATTTCTAGTAGTTTCATGATTACCATCTCTAGCAGTTTGTTTCATATCTTTAATCAGATGAATTTAAATTCCTTGAATACCATGGCTTAGGTCTATGGATTAAGAGTCTAGTAGCATAAGCAAGGTACTGCAGTACCATTTTGGAAATTGAGATATGTCTGAGAATGAGGCAGAAAACCTTGTTAACAGAGCTGTGGAAAATGGCTATTTTGGTTACTTATTAATAGTTTTAGGGTTTTACATCAAAGCAGTGACCGACAAGCATGACAGAACATAATGGCATAGGAATAGAACCTCCAACCCACATATCTATGCCGAACATGATAATGCCACCATAAACCGATCTCTGCCAACACGTGATTTAAATTCTTCAATTTCCATGTGCCTATCTAAAAGCGTCTTAAATGCCACCATCTTATCTGCCTCCATCACCACCACTCTCTGTTTACCACTTACATTTTGCTCCTCTCACCTGAAAGCTATGCCCTCCAGTCTTTGACATTTCCACCCTTGGAAACAGATTCTGACTGTCTACCCCATCTATGCCTCTCATTGTTTTATAAACCTATCAATCTAACAACATTCCAGCGAAAACAATCGAAGTTTGTCTAACCTCTCATTATGGCCAATGCCCTCTAACCCAAGCAACCTTTCCCGCACGCTCTCCAAAGCCTCCACATCCTGTAGTGGGGCGACGAGAATTCCATACATCCCTCCAAAGGTGACTTAACAAAAGTCTATGAAGCTGCAACGTGAGTTTCTAACTCTTATACTTAATACCCCAACTGATGAAGGCAAGAACACCATGTGCCATCTCTACTATTCTATCTACTTTCGTTGCCACTTTCAGGGAGTTGTGGACTTGTACCCCAACCCCACCCTACATCAATGCTGTTACAGGTAACTGTATAGTTTCTCCTTACACTCGATTTCCCAAAGTGCAACACCTCACATTTGCTCAGGTGAAACTACATCTGACATTTCTCTGCCCATTTCTCTAGCTGATCTGTATCCATCGTTGTACTTTTACAGCACTTCCTCACTGTCCACAACTCAATTTTGGTGTTGTCTTCCAACATACAAACCACCCCCTCTACATTTATACCCAAGTCTGAAGAAGGGTCTCGATCCAAAACGTCACCCATTCCTTCTCGAGAGATGCTGCCTGTCCCGCTGAGTTACTACACCTTTTGCTGTCCATCCCCCAACAGATCTGTGCTGTAGTGTATGTCTCAAAAACCCATCAAACCTGCCACTTGGAAAGGTTTTTCAATGTTACAACAATATCGCTAATGTTTTCACCACTATGTCAGATTATAACTCCCGACTAGTCCAGATATTGTGATTTGAACTGTGGGACTACCATGTCAATAAGCTTGCAATGGATGTCAGAACTGATCTCTGTTGTAAAATAAATACATTTCTTTATTTATATATATTTTTATTTATATAGCACATTTTTAGTCAACTTGCATTGACCCCAAAGTGCTTCACATAATTACATCCACACACACAGGCAAAGGTGGGTGAAGTGTCTTGCCCAAGGACACACACAGGCAAAGGTGGGTGAAGTGTCTTGCCCAAGGACACAACGACAGTATGCACTCCAAGCGGGATTCGAACCAGCTACCTTCCGGTTGCCAGCCGAACACTTAGCCCATTGTGCCATCTGTCGCCGCAAAATATGTGTCTTTCATTCTCTCGCTCGGCAGCGTTCAGTGCGTTTGCTCCCTGAATATAATCTTCTACTTCAGGAGTATTGTTACCCAAAAAAGAACATTTCCATCCCCTTCCATGTGAATAATTCACATGCTCAACTGAACACCCCCGGCTGCCTAGATACCTAGTCTGTGCTACAGATAGACAAAAATGCTGGAGAAACTCAGCGGGTGAGGCAGCATCTATGGAGCGAAGGAAATAGACGACGTTTCGGGTCGAGACCGTTCTTCAGACTGTTGTCTCTTTCCCCAAGTAAACCATAACACTGCTGCACTATCTCCTCTATGTAACAATTCTCCTAAAGTCAAGACTCTTTATGCTAAAGCTTGAGCAGGTCTTTTTGTTGTTGTTGGCCACTGTCTGCACATATTTATCAACACGATGTACACTGGCAAATCTCAACACCTGCATCAGTTTCTCACCTTGACTGCGGAATGACAAGGTCCCATGATAGCAGATATTAATCAGCTGTGCTCAGTAGGTGCAGCAAAGAGTATCTTCAAACCGCCATCTTTTGCCTATACTGATACAAGTCAGCTGTTGTGACAATCGTTGTCACCAGTTGTTTACTGGGAAGTGGTCTGTGAGCCGGTATAATAGCCCTTGTACTTAAAAAATTGGACTGTGAACCAGTGTATTAGCTCTTGTATTAACTAAAATTACCTCTGGTGAAGCCTCGTGGTTCGACCCGCGGTCGGCGGTCGATGAGAGTGGGGGGAACCGTCGCGAGGGGGAAGAACAATGGACAATGGGGACACGGCATGGGGGGGGGGGGGCGCTGTGGTGGAGGGGAGGGGGGGGGGGAGAACAAAAGAGGAGCCGGAGTATGTAGTAACTCTGTCAGCGCCGTAGGTGGCCGTTATTTGCATACCTTGGCTACGCAAGCAAAGAATTTCACTGTGCCTTGCCACATGTGACAATAATGTGTTCCATTCCATACCGAGAACTAACTGTGGACTGGCCATAACCATGATGACATTATCACATTATATACGCTAAGCTTGTGCATATAAATGTACCTCACAACCCTTGGTGCCCTGTGGGTGGTGGACTGCACCTGTGAAAGACTGTGAACAGGTACATCAACAACCCTGTTCAACCTGTATCTCGCCTCTAGAATCTTTCTCTCGCTTTTTGTGCCCCTCCCAGGAGGTTTCTTGGTTCACGTTATATCAGTTGTGCATAATGCAGTAAAAGTGGCTAATTAGATCAAAGGGCCATGTATAGGAATAGATTTTCCAATTGACCAAAAAACCCCAGCTTTTGTGATGGACCATCCATTGTTGAAAATAAAATCATATTTCCATTGTGATAATGGAAATACAGCATTTTCTTTTGTAAGCTCCATGCTTTTCCTCATAAAAAAAACACAGAATCAGAAGTTCACATTTATTCCTTGTTTCTATCACGTCCTCGGCCAAATTTAATAAAAGTCTGATTTAATTTTATTGCTTACATACCAGAAGTATGATTGGCACCGGACGGAATGTTCCGTGGAAGCAGTTTTTCCTTTCAATCGGTTTGTTTATTTGGTTTACTTTTTGTGAAGTTGTTATTGTGTTTTTTACTGATTCCTCGCTAACTTACTTGACTTCCCTTTTAACTGCATGGGAAATTATAAACATCTGTCTTATTGTGTGGAATCCCGTGTCTTGCCAAAAATGTGACATGGTTGCGTTAATCTGGAGATTGCTGCTGTAGGGATTGCAGGTGCCTCTGGTAAATTAAAGCAGACATTGTTGCAAACAGCTCCAACACGCAATGAAATCAAAATGTTTAGTCATGGAGAGATTTCCTTTCCTCAGCAAGAACACGGCGACTAAACTAATACCAGACAGTTCAGACCTCTATAATTCAAACCATGTGATTTCTTCCTGAATAACTTTTTATCCTTGATTAAAACGGATGATTCCTGTGAAAGTAATTATCCAAGTCTTGTTGAGAACTGTTCATATAAACTTTGAAGATTCCTGACAAAGCTTTCAGAAACTAAATATAATGTCTGTCAGGCTATGCCACACCATATTCCCGATAGACACAAAATGCTGGAGTAACTCAGCATCTCTGGAGAGTAGGAATGGGTGACGTTTCGGGTTGAGTGTCTGAAGAAGGGTCTCGACCCGAAACGTCACCCATTCCTTCACTCCAGAGATGCCGCCTGTCCCGCTGAGTTACTCCAGTATTTTGAGTTTATCTTCGGTGTAAACCAGCATCTGCAGTTTCTTCCTACACCCATATTTCAGCTTTGGTTAAATTATTTTGGGAAGGAAACCTGCCAGCCTTGCCCAGTCAGGTCTATATGGTTTTCTCTTAAATGCCCCCTGATATCTGAAATGCCCACTGCAAAATCTCCTCAAGGTATGCCTACTTTGAGGAAGTTCTCCTCCTCTTATTTCCTTCGCTCCATAGATGCTGCTGCACCCGCTGAGTTTCTCCAGCACTTTTGTTTACCTGCCCCCTGATATCAATGGCTCAAATATGGTATCCAACCATGAACTAGATGCCTGGGATAATAATTATTGTTGTCAATTCTCAACAGTTTTTTTACACCCAATTGCCAAATAAAGCTTGAAATCACAACAGTCAAAAATGAGCCATAACATGATTTGAGAATGGGAAGAATATTACATTTTCCTAAATCATTTGCAACAGAAAAGGTGACAGATTCATTCAACAAAAGCAAAGCTGTTAAATATTCACTCATAATTGTGGCAGAAAGGCAGAGTATCATTTTAAGTTGTTGGAAAAATAAATAAATACGGTATATGCACACCCTTTATTTTCAGAGATGGATTGACACAATCAAACTAGGTGGATGCAATCTAGTTCATTGTTGTTCACCTCCAGAGATAAAGCAGTAGCAAAGGTTGTTTCATACAGGAAGGCTAACTATTATTGTTCTGCTGATACTGCAGAGTGGACCTGCCGCACTCACATCCAAAGTTTAACAGCTCTGACATTGTTCTGGGGCATCAGTCAGAAGATCATTAAAGTACGAGATGGAATGAAAGAACAATGTGAAGCAAAGACACATCTACTCCAACTGAACACACTCTCCAGTGGTTAACATGGGGAGAGTTGGCGTAGGTTACTTTATTTGAGACATTCTCTCCGCCTTATAAAATCCCAAATATGATAATGCAGACGACAAAAATATTTATGCTTCAGTTCTATTTATAAAAGATTTTTACAGGAGTACATTAATATGTCACATAGTTCAGTGCAAAGTACAAATCTCAAGGCTAACCAGCATCCAAATGCATTTCAATAAACTATATTAACTCTACAAGTCAAATACCAAGTCACTAAATCTTTTAAATGCTTAAAATCAAAACTGGAATGGAAAAATCCAGGTTAAAAATGGCCTAACCAAGATTATAACCAAATATAGCAAAGCCTGATGTTTAGCTGACGCACATCGAGGTTCAATGTCATCACCATACAGCAGTTACCCATGATGGATCACATGTTGGTTCACTCAGCTCACCAAAGATGGTTGAAAATTGCTAATCACTGCAAACTATCTGTTGCAACTCACAATCTACCCACCAACCCCATCTATGGAAGTGTCAAAGTGGGCTATTAGCCACCTCACAACCCACAAAACCGGGTCAAAGCAAGTCATCCTCAACCCGAAAGGATCTCCATTGAAAAATATAGGAGTCTTGGGGTGTATAATGTATGTAGACAGTATACGTGGCATGTTGGCCTTCATAACAAGAGGAGTTGAGTATAGGAGCAAAGAGATCCTTCTGCAGTTGTACAGTGCCCTAGAGAGATCACACCTGGAGTATTGTGTGCATTTTTGGTCTCCAAATTTGAGGAAGGACATTCTTGCTATTGAGGGAGTGCAGCGTAGGTTCACAAGGTTAATTCCCGGGATGGCGAGACTGTCATATGTTGATAGAATGGAGCGACTGGGCTTGTATACTCTGGAATTTAGAAGGATGAGAGGGGATCTTATTGAAACGTATAAGATTATTAAGGGTTTGGATATGCTAGAGACAGGAAACATGTTCCTGATATTGAGGGAGTCCAGAACCAGGGGACACAGTTTAAGAATAAGGGGTAAGCCATTTAGAACAGAGATGAGGAAAAACTTTTTCACACAGAGGGTCGGGAATCTGTGGAATTCTCTGCCTCAGAAGGCAGTGGAGGCCAATTCTCTGGATGCTTTCAAGAGAGAGTTAGATAGAGCTCTTATAGATAGCAAGGTACCAAGGTCTAAGCGGAAGCTCAGAGGGGATAGAGCCTTTTCTGTTGCTGCTCCGGCACTCTGGAACACCTTGCCGTTGCACATCAGACAGGCCCCCTCACTGTCCATCTTCAAATCCTCCCTAAAAACATATTTTTATTCTTTGGCTTTCGACACTGGCTGAGGCATTGCTCCTGTTTTTAGTGCTTTTAATGTCTTTTAATTTTTAGTGTGTTTTTTATAGTCCTTCGTTTTGCGGTTTTTAATGGTTTTTAATTGTTTGTAATAGCTTTTTGTTCATGATTTCTCATGTACAGCACTTTGTGGCAACTGTAGTTGTTTAAAGTGCTATATAAATAAAGTTATTATTATTATTATTATTATAGCAAAGTCATGGGGATATGGGGAGAAGGCAGGAACGGGGTACGGATTGTGGATGATCACAGTGAATGGCGGTGCTGGCTCAAAGGGCTGAATGGCCTACTCCTGCACCTATTATCTATTGTCTATTGTCTACTTAGTTGCAAAATGCAAACACTTAATACTTCAGTTAGGACATCTTTAATAACACAATTAGTTGTACTATAACCTCCTTGCTCTTATACTCCATGCCCTAGCTATTGAAAGCAAGTATCTTTAATGGCTTCTTAACCACCTTCTCTACCTAAGCTTCTGTTCTCAGAGATCCTTTGACATCTCTTTCCTCAATACCTCCTAGTACTTCCATTTATTGTGCATGTCTTATTCTTAGCAGTCCTCCAAAAATGAGTTTTCAGGATTAAATTCCATCTGCCATTTCTCTGCTCATTTGATGAACTGTTCAATATTGGTATGTGGCTAAACATTACCCATGTCATGATCAGCTACACCTCCAATCTTCATGCCACCTGCAAACTTAATAATCATCAATTCTACATTGACAATCTGAGTGTTAAGTTGTATAACAAACAACAAGGATTCCAGCATAGGTCCCTGCAGTATACCACCGGTCACAGATTTCCAGTTACAGAATTAGCCACCACCCTCTGCCTCCTATCTTCAATGTCAGATCCAATTTGCCAAATTATAAGTTCATAAGATCATAAATTATAGAAGCAGAATTTGGCCATTTGGTTCTTCAGTTCTACTCCACCATTCAATCATGGCTGATATATCTTTCCCTCTCAATCCCATTCTCCTGCCTTCTCTCCCCATAACCCCTGACACCCTTGATGCCAGGGAGGGAGATAATGCGAGAATAGGCAAGTAAAGGCGGAAAGATGCGAAAAAACACGGGAAAAGGCGTGAAAGTGACGGAAAAGCCGAGAAGGGCGGGAAAAGGTGGGGAAGGGGGAGAAAGGGCGGGAAAAGGCGAGGATGCCGGAGCACCCAACGGAAACCCGCGTAGTCACAAGGAGAATTTGCAAACTCCACACAGACAGCACCCAAAGTCCGGATCACACCCTGGTCTCTGGTGGCGTGAGGCAGCAGCTCTATCAGCTGGTCTGCCCTGGAACGGAAATGCTCAGATTGCCAACAGCTTGCAAAGTATATATCCTATCCCTCCTTTTCATCCGAGCTAATCTGTATTAAGAACAGGAGGGAGAAAGAACAGTACGGAGCAGTTGTCCTGACATTAGCGAAAGGAAAATGCTAGGATTTATTATTAAGGAAATTATAACTGGACATTTTGAAGATTAGGCAATGCCAACATGGATTTATGAGAAGTAAATCACGTTTGACAATCCTGCTAAAGCTTTTTGAGGTTGCAATTTTCTAAATAGATAAAGGCAAACTAGTGGTCTACTTGACTTTAAGAATGGTTTTGATAGGGCGCCACACATGGGAATGTTAAATACTGCTAGACCACATGGTATTGGGGGTAAAATACTAGACGGAGGATTGATGAAGAGACATAGGAATGTACAAGTCATTTTCGGATTGGTAAAGCATACTAGTAGTATGCTTGTGGGAACAGTACTGGGGCCCCAACTGCTCAAGGTCTCAAATAGATGTAAATGAATTTGGATGAGGAGGACAACGGGTAATCTATAAAACTTTATTGATGATATAAAGCTGGGAGCCAGTATGAATTATGAGATGTATAAAGGGAGGCTTCAATGAGTTATCGGCAAGCTTAGTGGATGAGTCCAGACATGACAGGCAGAATATATGATGGAACATCACATATTCTGGTGGGAATACAGAGTATTTTTAAAATAACGAGAGTTTGGACGTTTATTCCAAGAGGATTTGAGTAAAGATGTAATTCTGCAATTATATAAGACCTTGGTGAGACCACACCTGGAACATTGTGTACACGTCCAGTCCTCTGCCCAAGTATGAATAAACGTGTGATAGAGGGAGTGCAAAGAAGGTTCACCAGATGGATTCTTAGGATGGAGACATTTCCCTATGGGGAGAATTTAAGCAGATTGGGCCTGCACTCTTTGAATTTAATAGAGTGAGAGATAATCTCATTGAAATGTGCAAAATGCTTATGGGATGTAACAGGATAGATGCAAGAATGATAATCCCCTGGCAGGGATATCTAGAACTAGGGGCCATTGTCTCAAAGTAAGAGGTCAGCCACTGAGAAGATGTGAGATTCTCTGAGAGTTGTGAATCTTGGAAATACATTTGGAAAGTGGTGAAATCATTGGACAAAGTCAGCATGGATTTACAAAAGGTAAATCATGTCTGACGAATCTTATAGAATTTTTCGAGGATGTAACTAGTAGCGTGGATAGGGGAGAACCAGTGGATGTGGTGTATCTGGACTTCCAGAAGGCTTTCGACAAGGTCCCACATAAGAGATTAGTATACAAACTTAAAGCACATGGCATTGGGGGTTCAGTATTGATGTGGATAGAGAACTGGCTGGCAAACAGGAAGCAAAGAGTAGGAGTAAACGGGTCCTTTTCACAATGGCAGGCAGTGACTAGTGGGGTACCGCAAGGCTCAGTGCTGGGACCCCAGCTATTTACAATATATATTAATGATCTGGATGAGGGAATTGAAGGCAATATCTCCAAGTTTGCGGATGACACTAAGCTGGGGGGCAGTGTTAGCTGTGAGGAGGATGCTAGGAGACTGCAAGGTGACTTGGATAGGCTGGGTGAGTGGGCAAATGTTTGGCAGATGCAGTATAATGTGGATAAATGTGAGGTTATCCATTTTGGTGGCAAAAACAGGAAAGCAGACTATTATCTAAATGGTGGCCGACTAGGAAAAGGGGAGATGCAGCGAGACCTGGGTGTCATGGTACACCAGTCATTGAAAGTAGGCATGCAGGTGCAGCAGGCAGTGAAGAAAGCGAATGGTATGTTAGCTTTCATAGCAAAAGGATTTGAGTATAGGAGCAGGGAGGTTCTACTGCAGTTGTACAGGGTCTTGGTGAGACCACACCTGGAGTATTGCGTACAGTTTTGGTCTCCAAATCTGAGGAAGGACATTATTGCCATAGAGGGAGTGCAGAGAAGGTTCACCAGACTGATTCCTGGGATGTCAGGACTGTCTTATGAAGAAAGACTGGATAGACTTGGTTTATACTCTCTAGAATTTAGGAGATTGAGAGGGGATCTTATAGAAACGTACAAAATTCTTAAGGGGTTGGACAGGCTAGATGCAGGAAGATTGCTCCCGATGTTGGGGAAGTCCAGGACAAGGGGTCACAGCTTAAGGATAAGGGGGAAATCCTTTAAAACCGAGATGAGAAGAACTTTTTTCACACAGAGAGTGGTGAATCTCTGGAACTCTCTGCCACAGAGGGTAGTCGAGGCCAGTTCATTGGCTATATTTAAGAGGGAGTTAGATGTGGCCCTTGTGGCTAAGGGGATCAGAGGGTATGGAGAGAAGGCAGGTACGGGATACTGAGTTGGATGATCAGCCATGATCATATTGAATGGCGGTGCAGGCTCGAAGGGCCGAATGGCCTACTCCTGCACCTAATTTCTATGTTTCTATGTTTCTATTTCCCTTGAGGTATTGAAGGCTCAGTCACTGAACAGGTTCAAGACTGAGGTAAATATATTTTTGGACAGTAAGGAAACTAACAAATATGGGCAAGGGACAGAATTGATACTGAGATAAAAGATCATCCAGAATCTAATTGATTGTGGAGTTAGTGGAATGTCTGAAGGGCCTTCTCCTGCTTTATATACTCCTGCTTTATTTATTGAATGCTTAGGACAAGCTTACATCGGGACTTTGAATAGGAGTATTATTGCCCTGAGTAGCATAGCTAGCACCAAAGGAGAAGCTCCATGGACTCCAAAACTCCATTGTTCAAAGATGATTGGTGCCAAATCTGAGCCAGACAAACACGTGTCTAAATGTTGGTATTTAGTTTATTTTAGTTTAGTTTATTATTGTCACTTATACTGAGGTACAGTAAAAAGCTTTTGTTTGCGTGCTTGCTATCCAGTCAAAGAAAAGACGACACATGAGTACAATGAAGCTGTCCATAGCCCACAGATAAAAGATAAAAGGTACAACATTTAGTGCAAGATGTAACAGTGAAGTCTGATAATGACGGATTAAAGATGGTTCAAAGGTCTCCACTGAGATAGATGGGAGGACAGGATTGTTTTCTAGCTGATGAGAGGACTGTTCAGTTGTCTGATAACAACTGGGAAGAAACAGTCCATGATTCTGGAGCTATGTGTTTTCAAACATCTGTACCTCTTGCCTGATGGGAGAGGGGAGAAAAGCGAGTGACCACGGTGAGACTGGTCCTTGATAACGCTGGCAGTCTTGCCGAGGCAGTGTGAAGTGTAGATGGAGTCAATGGAAGGGAGGTTGGTTTGTGTGGTGGGCTGGGCTATGTCCACAATTCTCTGCAACTTCTAGCGGTCTATGATGGAGCTGTTCCCAAACCAGGCTGTGATGCACCCCGATAAAATGCTCTCTTGTGTGTAAAAAAATAGCTTTATTGTGGGTATGAATGGGTTGGATCTGGGAGCAGAACTAAAGTACTCAATGCCTGGCTCTCCAGACTATTAAATGCTCTCTCTGAGCCAGGCATATCCCACACAGTAGACACCCCTTAACATTAAGAGTTGGACTAGGAGACTACAATTTTGAGATCATACTTATTTACTAAGTTATAACTTTAAATGTTGATGTTTCATGTTTTTTTTACTAATCGTTACTCTTTAAAAAATTAGCTGCAGTTAAAGAGAATTGGTTTAAAATTCTACTTGAGTGGATTTGGAGAAGGAGGTGATGACTTGCCACCAAAATTAAATGAATGAATTTAAACCAAAAATGAATTTAAAAGAGTTGAATTACACATTTAGTGTCACCCACAAGTGGAATCTTATCAAAAACTTTAAAATATTTCAAAATATTTTCCATATGATTAATTACCTATGTATGTATGTTATGCTATGTATGTTAATATCCTGTACAAAGCAACATATCACAAATATCGAAGATAGATACAAAGTGCAGGAGTAACTCAATGGATCAGGCAGCATCTGAGAGAGTTAGATTTAGGTTTAAGGCTAAAGGAATCAAGGGATATGGGGAAAAAGCAGGAACAGTGTACTGATTTTAAGTGCAGCCATGATCATATAGAATGGTGGTACTGGCTCGAAGAGCCGACTGGCCTACTCCTGCACCTATTTGTCCATGTTTTCCATGTTTCTACCTCTGGAGAAAAAGGAATGGTGATGTTTCAGGTCGGAACCCTTCTTCAGACTGGGAGTAGAGGTGGGTGGGTGTGGGGGCAGTAGTAGGAAAAGACCAAAACAAATCAGCTGGCAACAGATGACCAAGGAGGGGTAGAACCCATTATGGCCCACACAAATACCAATGGAATGAGTGGAAAGTTAACCTACTTTTTGTTGGTTAAGGGAAGAACAATAATACAAACAATATTGGATCAAATGAGCTGCACAGATGAGACAATGTTTAAAAAAGAGCATTGGAATCTCATAAAGTCATACAGCATGGACACAGGCCCTTGTCCATGCCGATCAAGATGCCTCATCTACACTAATCCCACCTGAAATGTTTGGCCTATATCATTCTAAACCTTTCCTATCCATGTACCTGTCCAATTGCCTTTTACATTTTATTATAGTATCTGCCTCAATTACATCCTCCGGCAGCTTGTTCAATATACCCATCACCCCTCACTGTGTGAAAAAGTTACCCCTCAAGTTCCTATTAAATCTTTCCCCTCTCACCTCATCTCATTCAGATTTTTGTCTGGATAGCTGGTACTATCCACTGAACCCACAACATCATTGATATTCGGTGCTAGTTACAATTTTCCCGGTGTATGTACTCATCATAAGGCTGTTGATTAGCATATTTAAGGGGTCCAAAGCCATGTTGGCCATTGCTTGAAAAATGGTCCTTGCAAATTTGGCATTAGGACTTGTGTGTGCAGATTGGGTGTTTGATGTATCAGTGTAAAGCATGGCAATTTCAACCCCAATGTCCCCCTTGAATCTATCACATCAGGTCATTTCAACCTGGCTACAAAAATACAAGTTTCTCATTTTGCCAAGAAAAACGCTCCCAGACTAAATTCTTTACTTGGAGGGATGTAGTCTGTTGGATACGCCACAAAAGCAAAGTGGAATTCCTGTCTGCTCCAAACATTCTTCGACAATAGGTTCATTGTGGTTTTCTGTTTGGAACTGGTTTAAGTACCACAAGACAAACTTTGGTCAGCCCAGAACTTGCTGGTCTTTTAGTGCAAAGAGCTGTTCAGAACTGAATGTTGCAGATCATGGCACGTTCCCAGGTTCAAGCGCCGAGGGATCTGCTGAGGCTTGGGGCAGCCACCACAAACGTTCTCTGGAGAAAGACCAGGGTTTCAGACTAGCACTGCCCACCAAGGGGCTTGAACCGCGAGCATTGCCACTTTTCATTTCACTGCCCATCTCGTATGTGTATGCGACGAATAAACTTGACTTGACTTGAACTAACGTGGCATTCTCTCAGACTTATCACTTGTGAAAAACATGCAAAATATAAAATGGTTGTCTTGCTGACATAATGCAAATCTTGTGAGTAAGAGCACTGTGAATGGAGAAATATGAATGTACTGAATTATATGTTTGAAAATTGTATGATTAAAGTAGGGAAAACAGTCTTAGTGTGACCCCTACTGGAAGCATATGGATACAGATGTGGGATTACTTCAGCATCTGGTCACAGATTCAATTTCCTGGTCTTTCTGCTCTCTCCTTCAGCCAAGCATAACTAATTTATTAACCTTTAATAACTGGGGTCATTTGTGCTTGGCTAAGTCATACAGGGATGGTTGTTAACTATAGTTAGAAGAAAATGCAGTGGGCCACTGAGACTTGCTGCTTTGAAATTGGCGGAGAGAATAATTGTAAGAATGGGGACAGAGTTTCAGAAGCCATTGAATTTAGAAGCCATTCAATGTAGGAACATGTGAAGTAATACAACTTGGAAAATGGTCATCAATAAAGCCAAAAAGGAATTCAGGATAAACCTCTTTACCCTGAGTGTACTGGGTGTGTACTGAGCGGTCCCGACCCAAAATGTCACCTATCCATATTCTCCGGGGATGCTGCCTGACCCGCTGAGTTACCCCAGCACTCTGTGTCCTTTTGAGTGTGTGTAACTCACTTCCACAAGGTGCGGCTGAGCCACAGCTCAATGCGGGAGAATGGAAATGGGGAATATACTGATGCGGTGAGATGTCGTAAGATAGGAAATTGAGGAGGAACCGCAATAATGGCGCACACCAGTTAGATTCTATAGCTCCAACTCGGAATGGCTCATGACTTAGAGGGAAACCCACAGCAGGTCAACGTCCCATATGCCGGCTACCCTTGTCATTCAACCTGAATACAGTTCAACGTAAAGGCGATGTTGTTGAGGAAATTGAATAATTGCAATGCATTTTATAGATCTTACAAATTAGAGCCAGTGATGGAGATTGTGATTACAGACTTGGGGGGGGGGGGGGGGGGGGGGGGGAGAGGTAGTGATTTACAGTGCTGAAGCCGATTCCAGCCAAGTGGGCTGCTTGTCCTGGCTGATATTAAGTGTCTAGAGCAGTGATTCCCAACCTGGGGCCATGGCAAATTTCAGAGGGGCCACAGAAAAATGTTGGTATTTAGAGGGCCACAGGTTCAATGAAGTGGGCCACAGAGCTACCACCCTGTTGCCTCCTAAATTTAAGTTCTAATAAATTTAAATCTATGTAGTTGAAATATTTTTGATGTTTGTGGAATAGAATAAAAGAGAATATATGTGCAATTAATAGACACTGATATTTTTATGGAAGGTATTATAATATTGAAGTGCTTTTAAAATTAAAAGATCCCAAGGGGGCCATGAGCTAAAAAAGTGTTGTGAACCACTGGTCTAGAGTTTTGTTGGAGCTGCACTCATCAGGCCAAGTGGAGAGTATTCCATCACATTCTTGACTCCTATCTTGCATATGTTAAAAAGGCTTTGAAAATTCAGGCAATAGTTCATTCACTCTAGGTGGCACCTCCTCTGACCTGCTTTATTGCCATAGCATTTAAGCAACTGGTACATGATAGGTTCCCCCAAGCTGTTGATGACTGGGGATTCAGCAATAGTCATTGTTATTGAATGTTAAAAGGAGCTAGTTGGAATCTCACCTTTTAGAAATGGTGGCTACTTAGCATTTGTACGATGCCAATGTATTTAGCAACCTACGCCTGATGTCTTCCAAGTCGTGTTGCATGTAGCCATGGACTGCTTGCATTGTCTATTGAATGAGGTAGTTGAGGCCAGTTCATTGGCTATATTTAAGAGGGAGTTAGATGTGGCCCTTGTGGCTAAAGGTATCAAGGGGTATGGAGAGAAAGCAGGTACAGGATACTGAGTTGGATGATCAGTCATGATCATATTGAATGGCGGTGCAGGCTCGAAGGGCCGAATGGCCTACTCCTGCACCTATTTTCTATGTTCTATGTTCTATGATGAATGGAATTGAAAGTTATGTAATAAACAATTAAATTCTCCCTTTCTGCCTTATGACTGGAAAAGGGCCACAGAATGTACTACTCTGTGCGGGTGGGGAAGAACACCTCCTCGGTCATCACATTGAGCACCGGCTCCCCTCAGGGCTGTGTCCTGAGTCCGCTGCTCTTTACATTGATGACACATGACTGTGTCGCCAGGTCCACTACTAACCATATCATTAAATACGTGGATGACACAACAGTAGTGGGCCTCATCCACAATAACGACGACCAGGCATATAGAGAGGAGGTGGAACAGCTCGTGAGCTGGTGCAGCAGGAACAACCTTCTCCTAAATGTGAACAAAACCAAGGAGATTGTCGTCGATTTCAGAAGGAAAATTCAGCCCAGTCACACTCCACTATGCATCAACAACTCAGCAGTGGAGCAGGTGAAAAGGATCAAGTTCCTGGGGGTGCATATAACGGACACCTTAAACTGGTCCACAAACATTACATCTCTGGCAAAACGGGCACAGCAGCGGTTGTACTTCCTCCGCAGTTTGAGAAGTTTACACCTCCACCCTCCCATCCTCGCCACTTTCTACAGAAGCACAATTGAGTCGGTCATGACCAGCTGCATCTCTACGTGGTGCGGCAGCTGTACAGCTGCGGACTGGAAGTGCCTTCAGAGAGTGGTGAGGACAGCGGAAAAAATCACTGGGACTTCTCTTCCTTCCATCATGGACATGGAGTACAAGCGCTGTCTGATTAGAGCTAAGGGCATTACCAGAGCCCCCACACACCCACAATTTGGACTGTTTATACTGCTTAACTCTGGGAGGAGGTACCGCAGCATGAAGAGCGGGACAACCAGGTTCTGCAACAGCTTCATCCCCCAGGCCATAAGATTACTGAACAATCAACAAAACCGAGGCTAGAACTTTTTAAATATCGACACTTTTAAAAACTTTTTATATATATTTATTTTACAGAACCATGCACATGAGGCATTTTTATGGACGCACCTAGCACTTTTACTTTTACTATTTACCTGATTTGGAGAGTCAAATGCAACGAAATTTCGTTCAAGGTGCACTGTGTCTAGGTGTATATCTGAATGACAATAAAGTTTTCATTCATTCAATCATTCATTCATTCATTTCATTAAGATGGTTGGGCTTTGGTCACTTGTAGCAGTGTACTAGGACCAGTAGTGTTCAAACTGTGCCAATGCAATAGCTTTACTGAACACACGTCCTTCTCCAGACCCTCCACGTAGGCAATCTCCTTCATCTCTGATACCAGTCTAGTAAATCTCTTCCACACCCACTTCAGGGCCTTCATTTCTTTCCTAGAATGTGATGCCCAGAATCGAGCAACTGAGGCCTAAACATTTATTTTTATAAAATTAAAACAATGACTCCTTGATTTTCTATTTTTTTACTCTATCGATAAAGCTAATATGCATTTAAACAATATTTCCACCTCTCCCTGCCACCTTCAAAAAGTTGTGCAAATAAACTACACGTCCCTGGACCCAATTTAACATTGCACCCAATGGATCCATTTGCCATTTCTTATTCCCCAGTGGTCAATAGAACTGAATTTCAGAAGTGCAGCACTGTAACTCACTGTTAGCATATTGTGCATTTAGTACAAGTGACTGAGATTGAATTTCAATCCCAATGTCTCAAATACCAAAGTCCAGGTCAATAATGTCAATCAGAAGGAGAAGTAGTCCCAATACTGAATGCAGAGAACAGCACCCTATACTTCCCATCTGCTTGACAAATAGATTTTTCTCACTGATCTCTGCTCCCTGTCTCTTGGTTCACTTTCTCTCTATGCTGCCACTGTCCCTTTAATCCTATTAACTTTAATTTCTTACTGTCTACCACGTGCTATTTTGTTAAATGGTCACGCTACCACCAACTGAACAACCTTAACTAAAGGTACACAAAAATGCTGGAGAAACTCAGCGGGTGCAGCAGCATCTATGGAGCGAAGGAAATAGGTAACGTTTCGGGCCAAAACCCTTCTTCAGACTGAAGGGTTTCGATGCCGAAAACGTTGCCTATTTCCTTCGCTCCATATATGCAGCTGCACCCGCTGAGTTTCTCCAGCATTTTTGTGTACCTTCGATTTTCCAGCATCTGCAGTTCCTTCTTAAAAACCTTAACTAAAGAACTTGGTCAAATTAGTTGAACGTTAGAGTTAGGATTATTACAATTATTAGCCTGTGCATTAGAGTCATTAGCCTGCACTGTTAATTCAGCTTTCCTCGTTTACTGCATCTGCCGGTTCCTTTATCAGTGACATCCAGGAGGTCTGATCAGTTGCCGCTCAGTTTGACCTCCCCCCCCGAAGATAGACACAAAAAGCTGGAGTAACTCAGCGGGACAGGCAACATCTCTGGAGAGAAGGAATGGGTGACGTTTCGGGTCGAGACCTTTCTTTCTCCCCTTTTATTTGGGCAGGAAAATAGAAAATTGTAATCCACCAGTCCATTTGTCCTTGAAGGACTAAATCAACACTCCAACCTACCTCGGAGTGACCCTTGACAGGACCCTATCCTTCAAGGAACATCTCAAAAGAACAGCAGCTAAGTTGAAGTCCAGAAACAATCTCCTCAGTAAGCTTGCTGGCTCAAAGTGGGGGGCAGCAGCCCCCACACTGCGCAGTTCAGCACTAGCCCTTGCATTTTCTTCCGCCGAATATTGTGCCCCTGTTTGGTCCCGGTCATCCCACACACACCATGTGGACACCCAATTGAACTCAACAATGAGGATCATCACAGGAACAATCCGCTCAACACCACTCCCCTGGCTCCCTGTCCTATCCAACATAGCCCCTCCACACATCCGGCGAGTAGTCCTCACTCAAAGGATGCTCCAAAAGACCAAAAACTCCCCTCACCTGCCAATTCACATGGACATCTTCAACCCACCCACTGCTCGACTTCCATCTAGACGACCAATTTGGACGAACCCACCACCAGCTGATTTCACCATCCAATCAGCTTGGAAAAAGGAATGGGAGTCCAAGGACGTCCCAAATAAACATTTGGTGTCAGACCCCACCCTACCGGTCCCTGGCACCAATCTCCCAAGGAAGCAGTGGACGACACTGAATAGATTCAGGACTGGACATGGCCCCTGCTTGGCCAGCCTTCACCAATGGGGCAGCAGCCCAACCCCACGGTGTGCTTGTGGAGAGCAGCAAACAATGCAACACATCATTGAAGCATGCCCTCAACAAACACTCAAAGGAGGACTTGTCACCCTTCATACAGCAGATCAAGAGGCAACTGCTTGGCTAAAGGACTTTGCATTCGCTAAATTAAAAAAAATAACAAAGAATAAATTAACACTGAATAAAACGAGAGGTGAGAGCACAAAATGCCATTTACAGAGTGGGACAACTGGCCAATCTCCAGGTTTATGCCAAATTAATCAACCAATTTCATCGCCACATCTCCAACCAATCTTGTTGAAGTAAATCAATCGGCAGTCCAAATTATATTATAAAATTACTATAATTTGTGGAATTTTTCAAATTCGGAATTGGATAGAAACATATAAAATTATAACATTACAGAAACATATAAAATTATAACAGGACTGGACAAGCTAGATGCAGGAAAAATGTTCCCAATGTTGGGCGAGCCAGGGGCCACAGTCTTAGAATAAAGGGGAGGCCATTTAAGACTGAGGTGAGAAAAAAACGTTTTCACCCAGAGAGTTGTGAATTTGTGGAATTCCCTGCCACACAGATTTAAGAGAGAGTTAGATAGAGCTCTAGGGGCTAGTGGAATCAAGTGATATGGGGAGAAGGCAGGCACTGGTTATTGATTGGGGACGATCAGCCATGATCACAATGAATGGCGGTGCTGGCTCGACGGGCCGAATGGCCTCCTCCTGCACCTATTTTCTATGTTGCTTTCTATGTTTCTATGGATTAATTGTATTGGGAGATTACTTTGGAAGAGATTTCAACCTTTGAAACTGGGTGGATTAGCAGCCGGTGGACAGGTTACATCTTCATGAACACTTGGTGCTTGGGGAATAAGAAATGAATCACTTGACTTATAATTCAAGGGCACATTTACAGTGAATGGGAACCTCCCCTGGGGGGAAACAATTGATAGTTTGAACGTTAAATGCTTGTCAACTCATAACTCGGCAAACTTTCTGAAACGTTTCAATTCTCATCCTGGTTTTAAGTTTTTCTACTTTTAACCAATGCAGTGAGTTGCCACTTCACCAAGCCAGCAGGGGGCAGCATTGGCAGTTAGAAGGAAAGCTTGACACTGATTAGACATAAAGTGTTGCAGTAACCCAATGGGTCAAGCAGCATCTCCGGGGAACATGGATAGGTGATGTTTCAGATTGGGAACCTTTTTGAAACATCCCAATCTGAAACGTCACCTATCGATGTTCTCCAGAGATGCAGATTGACTCACTGAGTTACTCCAGCACATTGTCTTTTTGTTTGGTAAACCAACATCTTTGTGTCCCTGTTTAAGAAGGAACTGCAGATGCTGGAAAATCGAAGGTAGACAAGAATGCTGGAGAAACTCAACGGGTGAGGCAGCATCTATGGAGCGAAGGAAATAGGCAAAGTTTCGGGTCGAGACCTCTATCTTTGTGTCCCTATTGAGACAGATCTGGCTGACTTTGTAGATTTACTAAGCAGGTGGGGTGCACTGTTTTGTCTCAGTGAAGACATTCTGGTTGGGAGGGGTCAAATTGCTTTTGTTCCGATTTTCTTCCAAAAGATGAAATTAAACTTTGAGATATTGTTCTCATCAACCGAATCAAAAGATAAAACAAAAGGGAAAGATGCATTCAATGAAAATCAAGAAGAGTTGCAGATGCTGCAAATATGAAATGAAAGCAGAAAGTACTGGAAACACTCGACTGGTCATGCAGCATGTGTAGAAAGAGTTGTTATTCTAGGTCGGGGACCCTTCATCAGTACTAGGAACAGTCAGAAAGCCGCCCACATTCACTCCCGACTCCAGGATGTTCTCTTTGCACGATGTCCCTGCAAACACCGAGATCACTGCACTGACGGCAATCCCTCCGAATCCCCACCAGCGCAGGTTTCAGCGACGCCACAAACTGTGATGGAAGGCAAATAACTTTTACCTTCTTCCTCCTTCACTCCCGCGATCGGGGCGATCGAAACATCTGCAGTCAGGGCATTCGAAGCACCTGTAGTCAGCGATCAAAGCCCCCCGCAACAGGGCGATCAAGGCTTCCGTGATCAGGGCGGTCGAAGCTCCTGCGGGTGGAGCTCCCGCAGTAGATCCCTAACAAAGGGACCACCAGCTCCACGGTGTTAAGGCCGCAGTGCGTACGGAGATACGATACGGAAAAAGTCGCACCTCCGTCGAGGGAAGAGATAAAAAAAAGTTTCACACCCCACATAATATCAAAACTAAAGATACACTAAAACATACAAATCAAAAACAGACTAAAAACAACAAGAGAAGAAAGGGACGAGCGCAGGCTGTTGGCGAGGCTGCCACTTACGGCGCCACCCGGTGTATTTATTTATATATAATTATTCTGTTGAGTAGGAAACTGTTTTAATGCCAGCCGCGTGTTGAAGGCAGCATAAACACTTCAAAAGACTTCATTAACAGCATATTGGAGGCATTAATACAGGAAGTGGTTCAGGAAAGCAGCCCTGTTGGGTGCTAAATGTCGAGGTGCAAATTGTTTGCAGCCTTCAGGAGAAAGGAGGCAAGTGATCCACAAGAGCAAAACTTTCAAAATCTTGGTAAAATGGCAAAGTTCGAGAGTAGTTACAAAAGCAATATTCACAATGCTACAGGTCCTCATTTACTGATTCCCTGCCCAATACCACAAAGCAGAAATTATAATGTCTCGCCAGCTGAATGCTTCATCTGATCTTGCCCAGTCTAGAACATATGACTGCAGGAAGCATTATGGATCTTATTCCTTTGAATACTGTTCCTGAAATGAGGAGCATCGAAGATTAGTACTAGCTACTTCAAAGTTCACTATACCCCCACTATCAGCATCCTGATGAATATCAGCAATCAGTTAAGGGTGGGATCAATTAGTTTGGTTGATAGGAGTGATAAAGGAAAGACTTGCCAAAGACATGACACCAATCATTTAACAATTATATGATATGGAGTTGGCATCCTGCAGAGAATTAAATCAATCCATCAGCTGTGGGCCACAACAGGAATGTTGAGGCATTGCACCTTCTCTACCCTATTGTCCAAGCAGCATGCATCCATTTCCATTACAATCACATCTTTCCTATAATGTAGTGAACAGAATATACAGTATTGAGGCCAGTTTAACAAATGGTTTATGGAATGCAGAGCACAATAGGGCCCACCTCATACTTTGATCCTATCTACGCTAACCTTATTTACCTGCATTTCCTGCATTCCTCTATTCCTTTCCTATCTATTTATGTCAAAATGCCCTTTAAATGCTGTAATAGTACTTAACTCCGCCATTTCCTCTGGCGGCCCGTTCCAAATGTTCACCGCCCATCGTTTGATAAACTTAGCCCTCAAATGTTCTTGAAATTTCTCCCCTCTCAGCTTAAACCTTAAACATAAAAAAAAAATCAGACTGTCTAGCTTATCTATGCCACTCATTATTTAGTTTAAGGTCACTCCTCAACCTCCTACTTTCCACAGATGGAGAAGATTACCGAGAAGACAGAGCCACGGAGCGGTTTAAATACAATTATGAATTTTAGAATCAAGGTATTGCCTAAAACATTGCTTGGTGCCTTGACATATTTCAAAGTGTAGGGAGTTTGTGGAAATATTATTACAGTCTGATTTTCATGCCACTCCAGAAGTAAGTGCAGTCCAAAACCCACACAAAATACGCATATTTTGGAAAGCAGGTAGCTGTGCGAATGTGTTATAAAATATATTTCATTGATTTGTTTTCCCAGCTGACTAAAGCAGTGGACAGGTTTGAACAACCGACATCAGGACAGCATCGCTCTGTATTTATGTCGTCTACCCGGCTCCCTTCCTTATTTCAGCCACGTTATCAATGCTTCCTCGTCAGCTATATTAATGTTGTATGAATGATGAGCACATGGAACAAATTCAAGTCAATAAAGGCAAATTTTAAATATGCAGTAAAATGATAATCAGAAGCTACATTTCTGCAGAAATTCATCAGAAGTGTTCCAAATTTCCCCCTTTCTGACAGGAAATCTACAGGCAAGCCAATGGGATGTTGCCATTAGCGTACATGGCACCATGATGTAGATTTCTATATGTGGTCAGCGTTCTGCTGGAAAAGTCCACTTAATAACCCAGCATGGGTGACCCACACTCCAGCATGATGTTGAACAATCACCTCCGTCAGGCAGAACAACTTATACTTTAGTTTAGTTTAGAAATACAGCACAGAAACAGGCCCTTCAGCCCACCGAGTCCGCACCGACCAGCAATCCCCGCACACTAACACTATCCTATACACACTTGGGACAATTTTACACATACACCAAGCGAATTAACCTTCATCCCTGTACGTCTTTGGAGTGTGGGAGGAAACCGAAGATCTTGGAGAAAACCCGCGCAGTCACGGGGAGAACGTACAAACTCGGTACATACAGCACCTGTAGTCAGGATCTCTCGGGTCTCTGGCGCTGTAAGTGCTGTAAGGCAGCAACTCTACCGCTATGCCACCATGACGCACTGTGACTCCATTGTACTTGGATAGAAAATTGTTAAAACATTTGCTGCTTTTTTAGAACGTTGCAAATAATCTGCTGATCCTAAAACATAGGATGATGGTTGTTTATTTAACAATATTTGTGAGAACTTTAAAATTAAATTGGCATATTGACTCCCTGATATGCAAATATTTTACTTTGATAGTATTTATGTGACTGGTGCAGTTGAATTTCCATTCAACGTTGATCCATGGTTTGTTGATGGTGTAGGACTCAGCAGTGGAAAAGCCATTTGAGATGGTTAATCTTTCTCTTGCTGAGATGGTCATTACCTGGCGCTTATGTGGCGTGAATGTTTCTTGTTTCCTTTTAGTCCGTGCTGAATGTTACAGAGATCTTGCTACAAACTGATTTGGCATGCTTCATTAGCTGAAGAGTAGGGAATGTAATCGTCAGGGGACCTGATAGTGGAAAGAGATTTTTTAAATGGACCAAATATAAGTTTAATGTAGACACAAAGTGATGGAGTAAGTCAGCGGGTCAGGCAGCATCAGTTGAGTTACTCCAGCACTTTGTGTCTTTCGTTGGTATAAACCAGCATCTGCAGTTCCTTGTTTCTACAAATTCAGTTTAGTGTAGTTTAGTTTTGATTGGTTTAGATTGGACATACAACATGGAAACAGGCCTTTCGACCCACCGACGATCTCGACCATACACTAGTTTTATGTAATCCCAGTTTTGCATCTTACATACCTGCACATCTTTGGAATTTGGGAGGAAACGGGAGCACCGGGAGAAAACCCATGCGGTCACCGCTAGAATGTACAAACTCTGTACAGATAGCACCCGTAGTGAGGATCGAACCCAGGTTTCTGGTGCTGCGCCACTGTTAGGACCAGGACATTAATCTGTGAAACATTTGCACTGGTGTGCTGCCACCATTACAACTAATCTCCAATAAGCACACCATTTTACGTTCTGAGAGGTATAACCAACCATTAGAGTTTTTTCCCCTTGATGCCCATTTACATCAGTTTTACCAGGTTCCTTGCTGCCATTATTGGTCAAATTCTGCATTAGTCAAGGACCGTACATCCTAGAATTCTGCTCTTTGGTCTATGTTGGAAGGAAATCTTTGACGAGGTCGAGACTGAAAGTGTTCTGGTGAAAGTCAATCTTGACGTCAGCGAGCAAGCTATTGATGAGTACAAGAGATTTGATAGCCCGGCCGACAACACTTTCCATCACTTAAGTTGAATAGTTTATGAACAACTGACCTTCTCATCAATTTTCTTCCTACAGTGGAGTGGACAACTGCAGCAAATTGGTAAGATGTGGATTTTTGCATCTACCAGGCCAGGTGCAGAGGGAGCTTGTCTCCATTATTGCAGCAAGACCATTGTAATTTGCATTGAATGCCCCTAAAGCAGTGATATACTGTGCCTCTGAATTTCATGTCATTCACCATACATTTGACACAATGTTTTTACATTTATTCTTTGCTGATCTCCATAACGGTATGTTTATACGTCTGCGAGGGATGATGGATGAAAACGTCCTGGTTGAATCACCGTTCCATTTGGTGTGCAATCATTCTTGCATCTGGACATAACCAAGTTTGAAAAAAAGCATTTCTCTAAGATTAAGGACTGAAATGTATCTGTTTTTTCAGAACATTTGCTCGTACAATGAGGCATGGAATTAAAATTAAAAACATTAAAATTTCAAGATCTGACAGATTATAAAACTATCCAAATTATGTTCAAAGCAGCTAATCAGCAATTGCCTTGTAATATCCAGGGGTTGTTCCAATGGAGAGAAAGCAAACACAACCTGAGAGGAACCTATATATTCGAAAAACCGGCAATAAGAACTAATGCAAAACTCCATTGTGTTACAGCAAAGGGTGTTAGTCTCTGGAATAACTGCCATGATGAGCTGATAAAATGTAAGACTCTATTCAAACTAAAAACACTCTTCAGAAACAAAAGATTGAATGGTTATGAGCTGGATTTTCTTTTCTGTTTGGTTATTTCTTGTTTGTGGACTGTTCAACAGATTTTGGGGCCATTTGTTCCCATTATTTTGTTTTTCCATGAAAATGTATAGAAAATAAGAGGGGGTAGGACCAGAAAAGTTTTCAAACTTCTTCTTACCCCTTTTGAACATGAACGATATTACTTGTATTATTTGAGTTACTTATTTGTTTGTTTTCCTTTGTGTTTTATTTTCTTTTTTTTATTGCTTACAAGTTTATTTGTGTCTGTATTTTTTAACATGTTCAATAAATTAATAAAGTTAAAAAAAGTAAAAAGTAAAAGTTCCTTCTTTGGCACAATCAGCATTGTTCAAGTTTCCACTCAGATTTATTTGCAGTAGAAAAATAACATCTTACATTAAATATTGAAATCAGGAAGCATAATCCATCTTACCATTAAAAATATATATATAATTTAATTAGTGATGGATATTTAGTCTGGTGCAATTTTATTAATATATCTGAAAATGGATAAATAACAAAACTAGCATCATTAATAAAAGTGTGTCTGGACTGTCACATAAGTAGGTTGATTGTAAATCACTTTAAATTGATTTAAAAACTATAACTGAACCCTTTATTACCAAGTCTGAAGAAGGGTTTCGGCCCGAAACGTTGCCTATTTCCTTCGCTCCATAGATGCTGCTGCACCCGCTGAGTTTCTCCAGCATTTTTGTCTACCTTTGTTACCATTACCGCAGTGCACTGGATGGATTGTTAGAAAATTAAATATTTTTAATAATTAATAGGTGTAATATGTTTAACTAATGTCATGGTTTCTAATATTATTAAGCTGAATTTGAAGAAACCCTTCAAATAATCATAAACAATTACAGTTGTTTCATTATGTGGAAAGGCCCCATAGCAGAAGCGTCCACGTCGCGGGGCTGGAGGTTGGAAGTATCCCGAACTAATTCCGCTACCATCATCATCACCAACAAGTGATGGCTCTCACTGATTGTCGCCGGAAGCCTGCGTCCTTTTCCGGACGGACGATGACAGCCATGTCAACATTTAAAACATGGAAGATGGACAAGAAAGAAGATTATGTGGAAACAAGGAACTGCAGATGCTGGTTTACAGAAGAAAAAAGACACAAAGTACTGGAGTAACTCAGGTCAGGCAGCATCTCTGGAGAACACGGAAAGGCGATATGTCAGGTTGGGATCCTTCTTCAGACTTACTTCTTGGCATCAGTCTTTAGAAGGGTCCTGACCTGAAACGTCACCTATCCATGTTCTCCAGAGATGCTGCCTGACCCTCTGAATTACTCCAGCACTTTGTGTCTTTTTTTAAACAGTTGTTTCACTAATCTAGTCAGGTTAGATTTCATGTTCAAGAAGGAACTGCAGATGCTGGAAAATCGAAGGTAGACAAAATTGCTGGAGGGTTTCAGCCCAAAACGTTGCCTATTTCCTTCGCTCCGTAGATGCTGCCGTACCCGCTGAGTTTCTCCAGCAATTTTGTCTACCTAGGTTAGATTTCATGTAGAAACAAGGAACTGCAGATGGGGGGTTATATCATTGGTAGGCACAAAGTACTGGAGCAACTCGGCGGGTCATGCAACATCTCTGGAGAAAAAGATGGGTGACTTTTCGGGTCGGGACTCTTCTTCAGACTGAAATAGGAAATTGGGGTGGGGGTGGGGATTGAAGAGCTGGAAGCGAGAGAAGACCTGGACCAATCAAGGCTGGCCACAATGACCTCAGGCAGAATGGTGTCCTGGTGGATCCATTGGTGACTCGGGGAGGTGTGACCTCAAGAGGGAAACAATATGGAGAATTGTGGAACTGGTAAAATTACTAGGGTGGAGGAAGGAGGGAGGGGAGGATAGTGTTAGTAGAAGTTACCAAGATAAACTGCTCTTATCTATCTGCACATGATCTCTATCCCTCCATTCCCTGCATATCCATGTGCATATACAAAAGACTCTTAAACATTACAATAGTATCTGCCGTAACCACCACCCTGGCAACGTGGTTCGGGCACCCACCACCCTCTGTGTAAAAATTAACCTGCACATCTATTTTAAATTTTGCCCCACTAATCTTAACGCTATGCCCTCTTGTATTTGATATTTCCATCCTGGGGAAGAGGTTCATAAGATGATAAGTGATAGAAGCAGAATTAGGCCATTCAGCCTATCAAGTCTACTCCGCTATCCAATCATGGCTGGTCTATCTCTCCCTCCTAACCCCATTCTCCTGCCTTCTCCCCATAAACGTTGACACCTGAACGAATCGAGAATCTATCTATCTCTTGTCTTAAATATATCCACTGACTTGGCCTCCACAGCCTTCTGTGGCAAAGAATTCCACAGATTCACCACCCACTGACAGAGATTTCTCCTCATCTTCCTAAAAGAACGTCCTTTAATTCTGAGGTTATGACCTCTCGTCCTAGACTCTCCCACCGGATCCGACTGTCATAATTTTATGTACTTCTATCCGGTCTCTCCTCAACCTCTGGCTTTCCAGAGAAAACAATCCAGATCTGTTCTTTGTAGACAATGCCCTCAAATGCAAGCGTAATTCTGGTAAACCTCCTCTGCACCCTATCCAAAGCCTCCACATCCTTCCTGTAATGGGGGGGCCAGAACTGCACGCAATACTCAAAATGCAGCGTAAATAAAATCCTATAAAGCGGCATCATGACTTCCTGATTCTTATACTCAGTGCCCCGACCCATGAAAGCAAGCATGCCATAAGCCTGCTTTACCACTCTATCTAGTTGTGTTGCCATTTTCAGGGAGTTATTGGCGTGCACATTGAAGCAACGGTCTTGCCATTAACTGTATATTTCCCCTTTATATTTGACCTCCCAAAGTGCGACACCTCATACTTGCTTGGATTAAACTACATCTGCCAGTTCGGCCTGACCTACTGCGTACAAAGCCATGCTGGCTGTCCCTAAAGTCTACCATTTCAGATAGAAACAGACGAGTAATGTCCAAAAGGAGTTTGCTTCAAAGCTACATAAAAACAGTGCATCTAATTGAATACGGAACTTTGCTAGACTATTGCATGCTTTGCTGTATAAAAATAATAGACAGAGTTATTTTCTTCCCGAGATCTGGCACTATTTGTTCTAATGGTCTATACACAGTTTATAATTCTGCAAATAATCTTTCCCCTTAAAATATGCTAAACTCTTTCATCTGCCTTCCAATATTATACATTATTGACTGTGCATAAAAGTGAGGTGCACACCTGGTGCATATTAGCAATTAAAGAAAAGTTAAGGATTGCTAAAAAAACTGCACACTGTTAATTATTCTTCTCTTTCCCCGACAATGTTTTAATTCTCTCCAACAGCATCTATTATCTAGGCTGGTACATATTGGAACTAATCAGGGAAATTCATGGTGCTGGGGGGGGGAAGGTCATTCATCTTCCATCATAACTGCACCAGCGAGAAAATAGCTGTCTAGTCTAATCATACGTTATAGCTCTGAGTCTATGGTCTAGTTAGTCACAGTATTTAAAAAAAAAATTTATGCAATCAGAATTTCTGCCTTGACCATCCAGCAATTCCAGCAATGAAATCCAGACCCTTACAGGCCTCTGGCGTAAAAAACAAAATCGCCTCATCACCCCACTAATTCTTCTACCAATTGTTTTGAATTAAAATGCAATAAACTAACAATAATAAACTAAATATTTCCTGGCTATCAACATCCTAATCTTTCCACTCCTCCGCCAGCTCACATCTTCTGCATAATTCCTGCAGCAGAAATGGATGAGTTTGCTCAAGTGTTTCATTGTAACTTTGTCCAGATAGAATGGACCACAACAATTTCCCCCAATTCCAAAATGCCTGGGGCACTATCCATTCATCCCCAGGGATCCTCGTGGAAGTCAGCACAGTGCATATCTCTCGGATACTCTCGACTTGAAGATCACAACACAGCTGTCTGATAGAACCAGGATCATTCTACATTGTAATGGAGCCATGTCTTACATGCAGAAGAACAAAAAGCAGTGGGAACTACCACAGCTACACTCTGAACAGTACCTGACGGGAAAAAGATAAATGGAAATTGCCAGGGAAAGAACTAAATATTCATTTTCGAGCAGGCTAAATGGTTAAACTTTAGATAGGATAGCAGGCAATTTGACCTACATTGCATTAAATCCAGGCGTTATAAATGAAAATAGCTTTAAATAATTCTGCAACATAGTTTAAAACAGTTAGTATGCTGCTGACAGCGAGGAAGAATATTTAATTATTTCTAAAATCAAAATCAAAGTTAATCTTCATACGAATGAGGTAAGTAGCAAATCACCTGAACTTACAGTAACCTCTGTTGTCCCACTTTTTCATCCACTCCCTACACACTGGGGGCAATTTACAGAGGCTGATTAACCTACAAACCCGCACATCTATGGGTTGTGGGAGGAAACCGGAGCACCTGGAGGAAACCCACGCGATCACATGGAGAACATGCAAACTCTTTACAGACAGCACACAATGTCAGGATCAAACGCGGGTCTCTGGCACTGTGAGGCAGTGGCCCTACTAGTTGTGGCCCAAACCAGCAAGGGTCCTTAAAAGCACAAATATTGTTGATTGTTTGTGTAAGAGAAGTAGGCTTGCCAAACTTGTCTGTGTATTTTCGTTGCTCCTTTTTTTCCCCCTTTCATTTTGTCTCTGGGAATGGAGGATGTGCCCAGCCTGACTTCCTGGGCCTACCTTCTTGCTCTGCATTTCACAACTCCCACAATCTTACAAGAATGATCCCAGGAATTAGTAGATTAACCTACGATGAGCGTTTGTCAGCATTGGGCCTGTACTCGCTGGAGTTCAGAAGAATGAGGAGGGGACCTCATTGGAACATACAGAATAGTGAAAGGCTTGAATAGAGTGGATGTGGAGAGGATGTTGCCACTAGTGGGAGAGTCTAGGACTAGAGGTCATAGCCTCAGAATTAAAGGACGCTCTTTTGGGAAGGAGATGAGGAGAAATTTCTTTAGTCAGATGGTGGTGAATCTGGGGAATTCTTTTCCACAGAAGGCTGTTAATGGATATGTTTAAGTCAGAGAGATAGATTATTGATTAGTACCGGTGTCAGAGGTTATGGGGAGAAGACAGGAGAATGGGCTTAGGAGAAAGAGATAGATCAGCCATGATTGAATGGCAGAGTAGACTTGATGGGCCAAATGGCCTAATGCTACTCCTATCACTTATGACCTTGTGACCTTATGTCTATCTACTCATTCTCAAACTGCTCCCACTCAATTATTGACCAGCTGCCTAGCTTATAGTTTATCCCGATAGTTTTAGCCTGGATGACCCCTCTCCCTACAACCCTACAAGCTTCCTTTATCTCTTTTTTTCAGTTCTGACGAAGACTCTCTGGCCCTGTTTCTCTCCCCGTAGACGTGGCCTGACCTGCTGAGAATTCCCAACTTTTGCTGCTTTTGTTTGTGCTTTAGTTTCACCGGTTTGTGAGCCAGCTATTCCCTCATGTTAATTATTAAAATATAATATTGAGCTGATACTTTCAGGATTTGCTGAGAATTGTTCTGCTGGATGAGGCGTTTCAACATAATAAAACTGAAATGGAATTCTGTGCTTCAGTTATATAAATGTCGAAAGCAGATATCTCGATGTTCGCCCTCTGGTACTGCAGATATTATTGTTATATAGATTTATTTCTGTTCTGTGAGACTGGAAGTCCCATTTACCTCCATGAAAAATCAAAGCGACAGTAAAAATCTCCCTTGTACACTTCACTAACTGATTTATAATCCCAGTCATTCTGTCTGTTTAGTTTATCTTGTTTTATGAGTAGTTCGGAACTATATCCTGTACCGATGACTGATTCATGAGCACATGTTTCTTGGCTCAATACTGTTTCTAATTACGGTTCATTTTGTAGTTGAATTACAATGGCAATTTGTGTAAGGTACATGAATAATTTGAACTGATCTGCTCCATAAATTGGCATATGTGGTTCATCATTTCTGTGCTACCATCTCCCATACATAGATTCAGACAATCCCCAGGGCAAACTCTTCCTTTCCCAAAATGGTGGCATTTCCTTGCCTTTCTCAGTGTTAAGGGGCTGTCCCACTGCACGAGGTAAGTCAAGAGCTCTCGCGAGTTAAAAAAAAAATCACACTCGTGGTAAGTACGTAGAATGTACGTAGCGGGTACGTCGGAGCTCGGGACGTCTCTTTACGGCAGGTACTCGGGAAACGCGGTAAGCTCGTGAAGACTCGTGAAGATTTTTCAACATGTTGAAAAATGTCCACGAGAGCCCCGAGTACCTATGAGTGGCTATTACTGTATTTCTCCGAGTTCGAATCAGGGGAAACTCGGGAGAACTCTTGAATTTCCTCGTACAGTGGGACAGCCAATTAAGTCCTTAGATAAATTCATAAATTCATACGTTCTAAGAGCAGAATTAGACCATTAGGCCCATCAGGTCTACCCAGCCATTCACTCACAGCTAATCAATCTTTCCCTCTCAACCCATTTCTCCTGCCTTCTCCCCAAAACTGCTGGTCCTCCAGTCCAAACACTCACAGATGTCCCCAGAGATGCTGCCTGGCCTGCTGAGTTACTCCAGCATTTTGTGTTTATCCCCAGAAGAGGATCTTGGCAGACAGAGATTCAGCCCAGCTTTACATAGAAACATAGAAACATCGATAAAAGGTGCAGGAGTAGGCCATTCGGCCCTTCGAGCCTGCACCGCCATTCAATATGATCATGGCTGATCATCCAACTCAGTATCCTGTACCTGCCTTCTCTCCATACCCCCTGATCCCTTTAGCCACAAGGGCCACATCTAACTCCCTCTTAAATATAGCCAATGAACTGGCCTCAACTACCTTCTGTGGCAGAGAATTCCAGAGATTCACCACTCTCTGTGTGAAAAATGTTTTTCTCATCTCGGTCCTAAAAGATTTCCCCCTTATCCTTAAACTGTGATCCCTTGTTCTGGACTTCCCCAACATCGGGAATAATCTTCCTGCATCTAGCCTGTCCAACCCCTTAAGAATTTTGTAAGATCCCCCCTCAATCTTCTAAATTCTAGCGAGTACAAGCCGAGTCTATCCAGTCTTTCTTCATATGAAAGTCCTGACATCCCAGGAATGAGTCTGGTGAACCTTCTCTGTACTCCCTCTATGGCAAGAATGTATTTCCTCAGATTAGGAGATCAAAACTGTACGCAATACTCCAGGTGTGGTCTCACCAAGACCCTGTACAATTGCAGTAAAACCTCCCTGCTCCTATATTCAAATCCTTTTGCTATGAATGTTAACATACCATTCTCTTTCTTCACTGCCTGCTGCACCTGCATGCCTACTTTCAATGACTGGTGTACCATGACACACATGTCTCGTTGCATCTCCCCTTTTATGGCGTAGCAACACCACCAGTAACGCATCTCCCATGTATAATGCCAGGACCACCCTTATTACCACGATTCTATCAGTGTTCTTGTTTCCAGGAACACTTCCTAGGCGCCAATCAAAGTATCACTGAGCAGAGTGACCCAGCACCTAAGATGGCACCAAATCCAGGTGACTGCGTGCTGGTCCCAGACATGGATCTGCAATCATTCATATCCGTTTATTCATCTCAACAGGGGGCTGTCAACATAGACCCCCAAGGGCAAGGATCCCAGCACAACCCAGGCTAATCCTATCTTACCTAATATCCAACACTTATTAGACTTATGATGAGAGGAAATGTTTTTCGTCAGAAAACACGTGCAGTGCACCAGTTGGGTTTAATGGCCACGTTCTTGTCCATTGCAATTATAGTTTAGCTAGCTCATGCAGAGCCAGGCAAGCAGAATGTTACATTATTGACTGTGTGCAGCCTCTCAACGATTAACAGGCAGTTGGCACATTTTCTCCTCTTAATCCCAAAGAGCTGAGACCCATTGTGGGACCCCCTGACCCCGTGCCCTGTCGCTGGCCCTAGATGAGAGCAGCTAATTCAGTCCAGACCAGGACTGAAACTGAAACCTTCTGATCCATGCGGCTCAGCTTATCATTCCCTTAATCAGCCAGCCCAACAGTCCTGATGGGGAAAGTTAACTAAGCCATGTCATCCTACTTTAATTTATGGCACAAGGAAAGTGAAAACATAAACTTCTAATTATGTACACACAACGGTAGCAAGAATTTTACTGCACCCTGTGGGCCCTGGGTCTGAAATATTTAACCGATTACTGACCCCTGCACTTCCCAAATCTCTTCACGTAATCTTCAACAACTGCTGCTTATTAACTTGTCCCCAGTGATTTTCAGAACGCCACTGGACATTTCAATTCCGCTTTACTGCAAAGCGATTGGTATTTTTGCTCTCATCTAATATCACATGTAGAGAGCCTTGCAGGTACCAAACCGAAATACCAAACACTGACACAAAATGCTGGAGTATCTCAGCGGGACAGGCAGCATCTCTGGAGAGAAAGAATGGGTGATGTTTCGGGTCGAGACTTTTCTTCAGACCTGAAACGTCACCCATTCTTTCTCTCCAGAGATGCTGCCTGTTCCAGCAGTTTGTATCTATCTTCGCTTTAAACTAGCATTTGCAGTTCCTTCCCACACAGAAATACCAAACTATTATCATAATAAAAATAATCTACTTTTTTTTTTTTTTAACACATTTTTTTTTTTAGTTTAAATTTTTGTATTGGAAGCAGTGTACAAAAGTATAAACCGCAGCATATGACATAATACATTTATTGTAAAGTTTCCATTTTAATTTTAACAAAGATGAAATAGAAAAAGAGGGAAAGAGCAAGAAAGGAAAGAGAAAGTGAATGTGTAAGAAATATTCTACTTCTTTTAAATGTTGTCTTATGTCCTGTGTTTGCACACCATTGCATTTTCTTTTTTCTAATTTCTTGCTGTAAGAATTTAAATGTGGAGATTATGCACAGTGTGAGGTTCCTGTAACACTAACCTGCATCTAACCTGTTTAGTGCATGGTTGCAGTCATTGGTACCTGCCCCAGGCCGACAACACCTGCATGTTTTATTTTCAATGTAAAATAACTCTTTGTGTTGATGAACGATGCTGGCGCTGACTGCATCTGACTGTCCCGCTGGGATAACTGGTCATTGAAGAAATATCACTGACAGGGAGAGAGAGGGAGGGTGAGAAGCCAGCCAAGTCCTGCTCCTTATCACAGATGTGACATGCATGCTGGAGAATACGTTTGTTGACATTGGATAAGATCAGGATCGGGCTTGGCAATGATTTCCAACAAAGCCAATATCCTGCAATAATTCTCGACCAAAACTCGTGAACAAAGGGGGGGAGAGGGGAGATGACAGTAATCGTGGAACTACTCCAGAAAATCTTTGGATTGTGAGAAAAGGAAAGGAGCACTCTGGGAACAAAAGAAGTTTGCAGTTCTCATTTCTGAAAGCTGACCCAGAATTATTAATAATTTTGAATACCACAAGTTAACAATTGGTCTCCAGTCCACTTGGCTGAGAAGGGATTCAGACATATTTTCAATTTGTTCATAGATTTGTAAATTCAAACCATACTGGAAAATGGAATTGAATTTTTTTTAGTTTAGTTTAGTTTAGAGATACAGCGCAGAAACAGGCCCTTCGGCCCACCGAGCCTGCGCCGGCCAGCAATCTCCGCACATTAACACTATCCTACACGAGGGACGGTTTTTACAATTATACCAAGCCAATTAACCTACTAACCTGTACGTCTTTGGATTGTGGGAGGAAACCGAAGATCTCAGAGAAAACCCACGCAGGTCACTGGGAGAACGTGCAAACTCCGTACAGACAGCACTTGTAGTCAGGATCAGTGCTAGGTGTTGTTGCGGCTATTGCTTAGCTGGACCTGTGAATGTTTCAGGGTTTCTTTCAACTGGAACCACCATGTCTCCCCTGTGATGTACTGCACCAGTGTAATATCTAATGTGTGTGAGCCTTAACAATCTAGCAGTGCTTTCCATGTAGAAAGCGGAAAGCCATCTAGTTTGTGTGATTCTTATGTATTTACAGGACGGATTATTTATTCAGGCACAATAATATTTATTTACTTATTTTGGGGCGGCACAGTGGACCAGCTGTAGAGCTGCTGCCTTAAGTGGCCTTTTCACGGGGCGACTTGACGCAAGAGTGAACCAGAGTTTAACATCGTGGGAACCTCGTGCGATAACAGTACGGCATTCGTGGACCACCGTGGACCACCGTAGCGCTAACGGCAGGTAGTCGTGTAACTTGGTCACTCGGGAGAAAATTCAAGCAAATTTGAATTTCTCCAAGAGTGACTTGTACACTTGTGGTTGAGCATTGCAACATTATATGAACGTAGTGGCCAGTGCGATATCCGTAATAACTCTTGCGGGTACCATGGGAACTCCTGCGAACGGTAAACCCGGAAGCTGGACAGAGGGGACAGAAGGTGAGTAAAAATTGTCTTCTGTGGGATTGAATTTAAAAAATAAATAAAAATAAAGATTTGCATCCGCATATGGACATCAACTTATTCATGAGTTATGTTAATGAGATTCAAGAAAATAACTATAATCTTTAAAAGGGACTTTAAAAGGGACTTTACTGAAAGGTTACGTATTTCTATGGTCCGTGAGAAATTTTTCACATGTACTTCTTTGAGAGATACAGGTCTGAGTCCTCACCGACTAGTGATCGATGCCTTTCCAAAGCAGGGTCCGGAACACTACCAATCAATGTTGTACAGAGACCCGTGTAAGGAGTGAACTGCACATGCTGGTTTAAACCGAAGACAGACACAAAAAGCTGGAGTAACTCAGCGAGTCAAGCAGCATCTCTGGAGAAAAATAGCTGATGTTTCGGGACGAGACACATCTTCAGACTCAATTCCGATTAGGCTGTCTGAAGAAGGGTTCCGATTCGAATCGCCACCTATTCTTTTTCTCCAGAGATGCTGCCTGACCCGCTGACTTACTCCAGCTTTTTATGTTTTTCTTCCCAGATCTGACTTACCTGCTGAGTTACACCAACATTTTGTGTCCTTCTGTGCGTATTAACCAGCATTAACCAGCGTCTGCAGTTCCTTTAGACATTACCTAACTTCAGATTTTAGAGATATAGCGCGTGGGAACTCCTGCTAACGGTAAACCCGAAAGCTGGACAGAGGGGACAGAAGGTGAGTAAAAAAGGTGGTCTCAATATCGACAAGGGAACATGTGTCTTTCGAGGACGTCCCACCTAATTGTCATTGTTGGATAATCTTTTTAACAGGAACACTTGCAGAGATGGCTCCCAGAAAATCTCAAAGAAAGGGGGTAAAGCGTGTCAGAGATGTTTTTGCCATGTTGCTCTATTCAGTTTCTATATTGTTTCAGTTTCTATATCTATATTGTTGCTCTATTCAGTTTCCCAGGGGGTCGGGACGGGACTGGAGTTGGGAGGGAAAGGTGGGGGAGTCGAGGGAGAGGAGGGGGAGACAGATGGGGGTGTCTTCATTTACTGGCGGCGGGTGTCTGTCACTGAAACAGGCAGGTGAGATTTCACATCCACCTTGTGTGTGCCTCTCTCTCTCTCTCCCTCCCTCTTACACAGGCTGAGAGACTCTGCCTCTGTGAGTGTACGTCTCTTTCTCCCCCTCTCCCACACACAGTAAGACCGAGGTACTGTGCTCAGTCCATCTGTGTCTCCCACATACACAGTAAAACATGTCTCCAAATGAGCCAATTCAACCAAGGGAGGATATTTATAGTGTGTGAAAAAAAAAGTTACATCATTAGTGTCACGTGTAGTTCACGATGTTCATTCAAGATTTAACGCGAAAGCTCGGGAGACGGACAAGTCACTCGCACAAATAACAGAAATGCCGAGTACCGTGGGAACTCTTTATCTACCCCCCGTTATATCGTGCGAGACTCGTGCTGGACCACGACCACTTCACTCTGGTGACATCTTGCGTCAACTCGCACCGTGAAAAAGCCCCATAATGCCCCTGTCCCACTTAGGAAACCTGAACGGAAACCTCTGGAGACTTTGTGCCCCACCCAAGGTTTCCGTGCAGTTCCTGGAGGTTTTTGTCAGTCTCCCTACCTGCTTCCACTACCTGCAACCTCCGGCAACCACCTGCAACCTCCGGGAACCGCACGGAAACCTTGGGTGGGGCGCAAAGTCTCCAGAGGTTTCCGTTCAGGTTTCCTAAGTGGGACAGGGGCATTACAGCGCCAGAGACCCGGGTTCGATCCACACCTGGGGTCCTGTCCGTACAGAATTTGCATGTTTTCCCTGTGGCCGTGTAGGTATTCTCCAAGACCTCCGGTATCCTCCCACAATCCAAAGACGTGCAGGTTTGTAGGTTAGTTGGCTTCAGTAAAAATTATAAATTGTCCCTAATGTGTAGGATAGTGCTAGTGTATGGGGTGTATAGGATCGCAGGTCGGCGCGGACTCAGTGGGCCGAGGGGCCTGTCTCCACGCTGTATCTCTAAAGTCTAAAGTAAAGTCTAAAATGGTGATCTCAAAGATGCGGATCTCTTCACCAGTTCAGAGCATCTCCATATACAAGTAAGGAGAGCTGCTGGGCCAGATGGTGCTGACTGCGGCCTAGAGCCTGGTCTGCAGTCCCTGTACAGCTCATCCTTACCTAGGCCCGATGTGGAGGGTTGATCTCATGGACCATCGGCCAGGCCAGAGGCCCTACTGCCAAAATTAATTATAGTTTAGTTTAAAGGTACAGGGCAAAAACAGGCCCTTCGGCCCACCAAGTCCGCACCGACCAGCGATCTCTCTACACCAATGGCCCAGACAGAAGACAAATTTAAAGATCCAGCTGTACCTTTTGTCATTTAGAGACATCTAAAAACTATTGAAATTGAAGCAAATAAAATTTTATTTATGTAAAAAAGTAAAAATGTTCAAACATGAATTAAAACACATAAATAATTTTTAATAATTACATCATTACTTACCTCATCCCCCACCCCACCCCACCCCACCCCACCCCACCACCACACACGCACACCCCTCTCTTAGCCTCTAAACCTGCAGGGCTAAAATTCCCTTTGATACCAACTGTGTCTCAGAACCAGTAACTATTGTGTCACGGCATTGGACCCAAGAGGCAATTACCCAGACTGCGCCCTGCTGTCATGGGGAAACAGAAACAGAAAGTAGGTGCAGGTGTAGGCCATTCGACCTTTAAAGCCAGCACCACCATTCAATAGGATCATGGCTGATCATCCAGAATCAGTAACCTTTTCCTGCTTTTCCCCATATCCCTTGATTCCGTTAGTCCTTAGAGCTACATCTAACTCTCTCTTGAATACATCCAGTGAATTGGCTTTCACTGCCTTCTGTGGCAGAGAATTCCACAGATTCATAACTCTCTGGGTGAAAATACCTGGGACTCCAGGGATGGAGCAAACAGAGGGGTTCAGTCTCCTTACCTCTGCCCGGATGTCACAGTGTGGATTCACAGATCAGGGATTGATTTAAAGGCTATGGGGAGAAGGCAGGAGAATGGGGTTGAGAGGGAAAGATAGATCAGCCATGATGGAATGGTGGAGTAGACTTGATGGGCCACATGGCCTAATTCTGCTCCTATAACGTGTGAACTTATGGTCTTAAAGTTCAAATGGCTGAAGCTGACAAAACTAAAAACTAATTAAACACCGTTGGTGACGTGAATAAATTAATTATTCACGTCACCAATGCAAGAAATATGAAAAATGGAGCAGAAAAATATCCACGTTGTGTTAGATTTTATACATTAAAATCAAATGTTGTCCAGCAAATTAATATTGCCGTGAAATGTGTGATGTTTGCCATAGGCTTTTCCCCACTAAGATTTAAACTGCAATGAATGGTGCGGGTTCATTCTTACCTATATATTGTCCTTTGCCTTCTCTGAACGGAGGCCCCACTGGGCCTTTGACCATGGGGTGCACATACTTTGAAGAATAGCCTCCACTGGAAACGTAGTCAATGATGGTCATCAACACGAGAATGAAAATATCCATTTGTAGCATTGTCCTCTCCGGTGTGATCTGTGTGAGAGGTGAAAGAGGAACCGTTAAGAGAAGAAAAAAAACTAGAACAAAAAATGAACACAGCAGATCTTTGTACTTAGGCCATCAGTCTAGGGTTGGAAAGACTCCAATTTTACTTTGCAGCCCAGCTGAAAGCAATTGTATCCAGGTAAAGTCAGCCTGCCTGAAATTTTCAGTGCTTCAGAGCCATTCTTTGTACTTACACCTTAAATGGACACAGACTTGATTTTGTTTAAAAAAAAGAAAAAATAAGAATGGCTGCCCTTTATTCCTTTCTGTGGTAGATGAATTAGCGGGGGGCATTAATGTGAAGAAACACTGGGGGTGTTTGTAGGTGTGGGGATAGCCCCGAAATGCAATCACCCCAATTACCATGGTGTAGTTTTGATTTGCATTTCATGTACCAGTTTGCAACCTCAGCCACAGACTCTGTGACTTTTGGTGAGTTCCTGTACATCAGTGCCAATACCAATAAAGCACACAACTGTAATCAATCTAAGATCTCACTTAAACACATTTTTTTGCCACTTGCAAGTATATCTTTAATTTGCCTTCATCCCAGTTTCTCGCATTTACTTTCCAGCACCTGGCTTGCCCCTCAACATGATTTACTATGAACAATGAAAATCTCAGCATAACAAAATTCAGCATTCAATACGCTTTCCATTTTGCTCTATTTTGCTGTCACTGTTCATAATATTCGGGGAACGTTGCCCAGCTTTAGATGTTCCAAAGTCCAGTTGGAATGCCGAGATCAATTCTGATATAGGTGTTCTGATTTGATTGTTCCAGAGAGACCCTCAACAATCTTGCCATCTAATCGATGGTTCAAACTTCTCTTCCTGAACATCTGCTCCAAAAACATGTGGTAATCATCATGAAATATCCTGAATTTATTTCTCGCAGGTTTTTACTGTAATTTTGACATTTGTGTCATCAGACATAGAAACATAGAAACATAGAAAATAGGTGCAGGAGTAGGCCATTCGGCCCTTCAAGCCTGCACCGCCATTTGATATGATCATGGCTGATCATCCAACTCAGTATCCCATCCCTGCCTTCTCTCCATACCCCCTGATCCCTTTAGCCACAAGGGCCACATCTAACTCCCTCTTAAATATAGCCAATGAACTGGCCTCAACTACCTTCTGTGGCAGAGAATTCCACAGATTCACCACCCTCTGTGTAAAAAATGATTTCCTCATCTCGGTCCTAAAAGTCTTCCCTCTTATCCTTAAACTGTGACCCCTACTTCTGGACTTCCCCAACATCGGGAATAATCTTCCTGCATCTAGCCTGTCCAACCCCTTAAGAATTTTGTAAGTTTCTATAAGATCCCCCCTCAGTCTTCTGAATTCCAACGTGTACAAGCCAAGTCTATCCAGTCTTTCCTCATATGAAAGTCCTGCCATCCCAGGAATCAGTCTGGTGAACCTTCTCTGTACTCCCTCTATGGCAAGAATGTCTTTCCTCAGATTAGGAGACCAAAACTGTACGCAATACTCCAGGTGTGGTCTCACCAAGACCCTGTACAACTGCAGTAGAACCTCCCTGCTCTTATACTCAAATCCTTTTGCTATGAATGCTAACATACCATTTGCTTTCTTCACTGCCTGCTGCACCTGCATTCCTACTTTCAATGACTGGTGTACCATGACACCCAGGTCTCGTTGCATCTCCCCTTTTCCTAATCGGCCACCATTCAGATAATAGTCTACTTTCCTGTTTTTGCCACCAAAGTGGATAACCTCACATTTATCCACATTATACTGCATCTGCCATGCCTTTGCCCACTCACCCAACCTATCCAAGTCACCTTGCAGCCTCCTAGCATCCTCCTCACAGCTAACACTGCCCCCCAGCTTCGTGTCATCAGCAAACCTGGAGATGTTGCATTCAATTCCCTCATCCAGATCATTAATATATATTGTAAATAGCTGGGGTCCCAGCACTGAGCCTTGCGGTACCCCACTAGTCACTGCCTGCCATTCTGAAAAGAACCTGTTTACTCCTACTCTTTGCTTCCTGTCTGCCAGCCAGCCAGTTCTCTATCCACATCAATACTGAACCCCCAATACCATGTGCTTTAAGTTTGTATGCTAATCTCTTATGTGGGACCTTGTCGAAAGCCTTCTGAAAGTCCAGATATAACACATCCACTGGTTCTCCCTTATCCACTCTACTAGTTACATCCTCGAAAAATTATATAAGATTCGTCAGACATGATTTACCTTTCATAAATCCATGCTGACTTTGTCCAATGAACTCACCACTTTCCAAATGTGCTGCTATCCCATCTTTAATAACTGACTCCAGAATTTTCCCCACCAGCGATGTTAGACTGGTGATTGGACATATTGTGGATGTTAGACATATTGGAATGTTAGACATATTGATTAATCAAACAATCACCCGATTACAATTCTGGGAAACCAAGTGGCAGCAGTGTGATAATTAACAATTATCTGTGGCTCTGTGGTGCAACGGTAGAGCTACCACTGCCTCACAGCACCAGAGATCCTGACTATAGCTGCTGTCTGTGCAGAGGGCATACATTCTCCCTATGACCACCTGGGATTTCTCTGGATGTTTGAAGTAAAAGCAAAATATGCCAGAAATACTCAGCAGCTGAGGAGAGAAAACTGAGTTAACATTTCAGGTTGACAAGCTTATATTGATATTTCCAGCCTGTTTTATTTTATATACTGAACTTTTATTCGTTGCTATGCTTATATATATGTTGTGCTGCTGCAAGTAAGAATTTCACTGTCCCATTTCGGGACATAGGACAATAAAACACTCTTAATTCATGACACTTGGGGCTGCACGGTGGCACAGTGGAAGGGCTGTTACTTCACAGCGCCAGAGACCCTAGTTCGATCCTTACTACGGGTGCTGTCCGTACAGAGTTTGTACGTTCTCCCCATGACCTGCAAGGGTTTTCTCCGAGATCTATGGTTTCCTCCCACACACCAAAGACGTACAGGTATGTAGGTTAATTGACTTGATATAAATGTAAATTGTCCCTAGTACGCAACACAGTGTTAATGTGCGTTAGAAAGGCGCCCATTAAATAAAATTTATTATTATTATTAATGTGCGGGGATCGCTGGTCGGCGTGGGCTCGGTGGGCCAAAGGGCCTGTTTCTGAACTGTATCTCTAAACTAAACTAAACTTCACTTGATAATAATAATAATGGATGGGATTTATATAGCGCGTTTCTAATACTCAAGGCGCTTTACATCGCATTATTCATTCACTCCTCAGTCACACTCGGTGGTGGTAAGCTACTTCTGTAGCCACAGCTGCCCTGGGGCAGACTGACGGAAGCGTGGCTGCCAATCTGCGCCTACGGCCCCTCCGACCACCACCAATCACTCACACACATTCACACACATTCACACACTTGATGTTCTGTTTTTATGTATTATAAAGTACAAACACAATCCCTGGTATTTTTAGCCATAATTGAAGTCTACCCGAGTACTGTTTGTGTTAACTTCTGCAATATTTGGACATTCAACTCAAATATATTTTCTTCTAACTTCTGTAATATAATAAAAAAATATTTGAAGCCAAAGCATACAAATTGTGAATTCATCCATTAAACATGTCTCTCAACATGAACAGCTACGTATAATGACTTTTGGGAAAAGTGCAAGATTATTTTCTCCTATTTGCTGATAGTGTTTATGTTATGCCTATGCCATGTACACACCCATGTTGTAAATAGCTGATGGTGACTGATAATGGAAAAAGGTCTTTAATTGCCTACTGTAGAAGCCCAATTAAGTAAAATTCACATCAGTCAGGTTCAAGCCAAGACATTCAAGTCTGTTCCAGAACTTTCCTTTGAAGGCTGAAACTCTGTTTCAGACCAAGAGCTGGATTTCTCTGAAACGACACTGTAGCTGTTATTATGAAATCTGGAAACCACCGTGTAATTTCAAAATTTACACACTAAAGAAAAAATATGGGAGGACAGTCGAAGTTAATGTAGAATTCACAAGAAACACAATCAAGTTAATCGTGTACTTGATAAGATACAGTGCACAAGCAGGCCCTTCAGCCCATCGGGCCTGTGTTGACCATCAAACGGCCATTTGCATTAAGCCTAGGTTAAATCCCATTTTTATCGATTCCCATATTCTCATAACTCTACCACCTTACCAGATTCCACCACTCAGTTACGCTCCATGGGGCAATTTACAGAGGCCAATTAACCGACCAACCCACACAATATTTGGGATGTGGGAGGAAACAGCAGCATCCGGAAAAAACCTCACAGCCACAAACTCGACACAGCCAGCACCCTAGGTCAAGATTGAACCAATATCTCTGGTGCAGTGAAGCCACGACTTCACTGGTTGAATCACTGAGCCATTTAATTTATCTCTGGTGCATTTTGATTAATGCATTCAGATACGTTTTCTTTTGTCGGATAGTTTAACATAGCCATTGATTAGTTTGAAATAAATAGGTTAACAACTAATTTCTTCGTGGCTAATTCCTGGAGATGAAGGATAACTTGCTTCCACTCCAGTTTTGTGGGTTCTGCCGTGGTTACTGAGATCGATGTGCGAACCACAAGCTCTTCCACAGATGAGCTTACATTACGGTTAGGCAAGAGAAAAAAGGAATTTAAATCAAAATCATGCAATATGTTTATGTTTGGTTTAAATTTGGCTTCCATAAGAATTTCTTGCAGATGCTTTTGTACATTCTCTGGTTAGAATATAGCTGTTATTTCTGAAAACTGATTTTGTTCCAAAAGTGAATTGTTCTACCTATTATTTTATGCAGAAAGTGCTCATTTATGAATCCCTTGCTCTGGAGCAGCCCAGCTCTCCTTATCATTGCAAGTTTACCAACAATTAATGTAAATGTAACCCTATGTAACCGTGTGGGCTGATGGGTTTGCAAAACAATAAGGCTAGTAAACAAAGCACCAAAATGCATGTGCTAATCATTTACTTCTCGTTAAACTAGAGTGTGCAATATGCGCTGTGTTTAGATGTAATCCATAATAGTTTCCATTCAATCAGCGATTTAGTTAGTATTTATACAGATGTAAGCCATAATGATCAATGCATGCTAATTCTGTGCTTGGATGACATGGATAGTTGTGAACTACTTTCTGAAGCAAATGACTTCATTTTATTATTAGAATGAAGAAACGGGCAAAGGGAAAAGATTCAAGAGGTGGCTGAAGAATTATAAGAAGCAAACTACAACATGCATCCTGTTGTATTGATCAGTTACGTGCATGAGGTCCTGGCAACATAATAAACCTTCCCAAAGTGTTTCACACGACTACATTTGACACTGGGAGAACACGAGGGGGTATCGGGACATTTAACTGAAATGTTAATCAGACAGATAGATTTCAAGGAACACCTTAAATGAGGAGGGAAATCTTAAAAAGAGGGATGTCTGGAGTGTTAATTTCATAGCAAGATCAGTAAAGTCCGATTACAGATAGTCCGAAGGTCTTCAGTGAGGTAGATAGTAGCTCAGGACCAATCTCTAGATGGGAGGGGGGAGAAGAGGGAGTGACCAGGGGTGAGACTCGTCCTTGATTATACTGGCGGCCTTGCCGAAGCAGCGTGAAGTGTAAATGGAGTCAATGGAAGGGGGGTTGGTTTGTGTTATGGTTTGGGCTGCGTCCATAGTTCTCTGCAATTTCTTGCAGTTTTGGATGGAGATGTTCTAGCACTTTTCAATCTCAAATTGGTTTCCATGTTTCGTTTTCTAAATAGTCCAATGAATTAGGGTAGTTATAAGCTGCAAGATAACTTGGTCAATGGCAGCACTGTGACCATGTTACCAGGCTACTATACAGAGGCTTGGACTTTGGAGTCATGAGCCTATTTACAGCAGAGAAAAACATCTTAGATATTGGGGAGAACATGGTGACAAGGCAAGAAAGTGAAAGTCAAGCTCAGATCACCCATGACCTAACCTGTACACCAGAGCAAATTCAAGAGGCAGTCTGCTCCTCTCCCCCATATTTATGTTCTTATGCTTTTATGATTTTTAATACCACAGTATTGGCTGGGGAATTTAAATTCAAGCAGTCAAAAAAAACTGAATTGCACTAATTTCTAACCATACAAACGTATTTGCTTCATAAATTTTCACTATAAAGTCAGTGACTGTGGAAATATGTGGTTTCAATTTATGAAGCTATCTTTCACTGTATGAACATCACACATTCTCCAGATATTGAATACACTGTACTCAAATACCAATAGTACACTTAACCCAGTTGCTTCATTTAACAAAGCATTTTCTGAAAATCTTTTGTAAATCAAGGAATTTCTTTAAAAGTCTGAAGAAGGGTCTCGACCCGAAACATCACCCATTCCTTCTCTCCAGAGATGCTGCCTGTCCCACTGAGTTACTCCACCTTTTTGTGTCTATCCTTGATTTAAACCAGCATCCGCAGTTCCTTCTTGCACAGATTAAAACAATTAAACTGGCCCATTAGCCACATAACCTTCTACAAGATTCAAAATTCAAGCTAGAATTTAACTGTGGAACAGATTGAAAGCTTCCTGCACCTATACTGGTGGCCTTGACAAAGCAGCATGAAGCTCTCTAAAGGGGCTGTCCCATTGTACGAGGTAATTCAAGAGTTCTCCCGAGTTTCCCCTGATTCGAACTCGGAGAATTACGGTAATAGCCGTTCGTAGGTACTTGGGGCTCTCGTGGACATTTTTCACAGTGCTGAAAAAACTTCACGAGTTACCGCGTTTCCGAGTACCTGCCGTTAGCCGCCATGAGATATCCACGAGCTCTGACGTAGCCGCTACGTACATTCTACGTACTTACCATGAGTTTGATTTTTTTTTAAGCGCTATGAGGCGGCAGTTCTACCGGTTGTGCTAATGTGCCATCATTGGAGATTTTAAAGATGTTAATTTTAAATCTTTTAATATTTTTCTTAATTATTTTTCTTATCTTTAATTTATCCTTATTCAATTCATTTTTTCACTCCACGTTTCTATTTTTCTGCCTGTTTTGATTCTGGTTGTCATCTCTCTGCACACCGTTCCCTGATCCTGATTATCAGCGAGATAGATTTTCTGGTCACCTTGTCATCAGCAGCTCATCCTTCCAGACAAGTACTTTACAAGCTGAAAGCAGTGGGAAAAGGGCACCATGTTGTCAACCTTAAAAGATTCAGGGTAGATTTACCAGGATGTTGCCAGGACTCGAGGGACTGAGCTATAGGGAGAGGTTGAACAGGCCAGGGCTTTATTCCTTGGAGCACAGGAGGATGAGGGGTGATCTTATAGAGGTGTGCCACATCATGAGAGGAATAGATTGGGTAAATGCACAGAGTATGGGAATTGAGAAGCAGAGGACATAGGTTTAAGATGAGGGGGTAAAGATTTAATGGGAACATGAGGGGTAACCTTTTTACACAAAAGGTGGTAGGTGCGTGGAACAAGCTACCAGAGGAGGTAGTTGATGCAGGTACTATTGCAAAGTTGAAGAAACATTTAGACAGGTACATGGAAGGGGGTAGGTTTAGAAGGATATGGGCCAAAAGCAGGCAGGTGGGACTAGTTTAGGTGGGGCATGTTGGTCGGCATGGGCAAGTTGGGCCGAAGGGACTGTTTCCACACTGTATGACTCTATGAAGTGCCAAGTCCCACAAACTCTGGGCCAACATATCTGGTCGGCACTTGAACCCACAAAATGAACCTTTGCATTTGAAGCAGCTGAATCCTAGTTGGCAAACAGAGTGGACCACACTCTACATAATTGGAACAGTTGTAAAAATACATACTTCAAGATGATGTTAAGAAAACAACATTTTCGCGCCATCGCTAAACTAAACATGTCACTGACTGACATTTTGTTTTGCGGTTAAAGTTATGTTGGGCATTTGAAGGAGCTGGGCCAGCACTGGAAGTGCCAACAATTTTGGAAGGGAAATGATCAACCAGGAGAGACATTTCTGCTGCTTCTCATTAAAAATGTTACGAAAATTCCAATCATTTCTTGTTTCATTTGGAATTAATAATTGCCATCTGCTAACACGCAGCTGCCTCAACAGCAAATATTACATTATATTTTGAATATATTATATCCGAGGTTCAATGGGGCCTGTCTTCAGTATATTATTGGTATACTAATAGTAATATTATTGGTTGGAAAGTCCTACAATGTTCATATTCCAGGAAATACACTGTGCTGATAATGTGCCTCTGTTTCTGTGCATTTGATCTCCCTACACAAATCAAGAATCTGATCCATTTAATTTATTTCATCACCACCAGCAACAGTTCCAGGCAAGCTGCCTTGTATATCCATTACATCTTGTTCCTCGAAACCTTTTCAGTAAACACCCATTGGTTTCCAATTAGTGTCTCTGTGTGTGATGGCGCTGCGCTGTTGAGAAAAGGCTCTCTTCCATTCCTTGGAGAGGCTCGTGTTTCACTGACCCTTGGATCTGTGTGGCCTGCAACCTCATCTTCCTGGTTGGGCCACACATGCTGTGCAGCCCTGAGGTGAGGACCAAGCGTGGGATGAGCTTTTCAAGTCCCCAAAGGCACAGGCTTTGGACATTGGCAGATGGCGGTAGTGGCAGTACAGAGGTTTTCTGTTGTCTCGCATTTTCTGGTCCCTGGATCGAAAGCTCCTTCCTACCGAGGTCAGGAAGTTGCTGCTTATGCACCCGCTGCCCCGTGTTAGATGTCCTCTGCCAAGACAGTCAACATACGCCTCTAACAAAGTCCTTTGGTGATGTATGAGTAGCGGTGGAGACAGGAGTAGTGATCTCAGGAAGTCACTAGTCACAAATCCACATACAGCTGTTGGAAGGGATGGGGGAAATGATCGACTTTTAATCATCTTTCAGGATATGAAGATCATTAACGAGGATGCTCACATCCGGAATCTCTAATCGTCCCCTAGAAGGTAATTATAAGCATAGAGTACTTCTTGAATTGTTGCCGCGCTTGTGGTAAAGAACCTCCCACGATTTGACAGTGAGAGATTCTAACACACAGACCTAGCAATGATGAGGGAACAATAACCTGCCTCTCGGTCAAGATGGTGTTTGACTGTCGGAAATGTTACATCTTGAAGATATGAGATTCGTCCTATCAGGCAAATCAGACCAATTCATGAAGATTTGGTCCCCTTTATCGACTTATTACAAGCGTATGGTGCAACGCAACCTTATAAATTAACTGTTTCAGAACCGGGTAAAGATATGAAGTAGATATATCCCTTTCAATCTCTTTTTTTTCTCTTCTCTCTTTTTTCTTCTTTATTCTCCTTTTTTTTTCTTATTTCACCTTTGGTTTCTCTTTCGGGCCATATAGCCCCATGGGCACTTTCTTTTCTATTTCTTCTCGAACTAATAATATCACTACTTTATATAATATTCTCTTTCTTTCTATTTCTTACTTTTCTTACTCTTTCTTTTTTACTATTAAATCAAAAATAAGAAGTTGTACACGAAATGTAATATGTTATTCATGTCTTATATTCTTGTACACTACTTCTAATAAAAAAATATATTTTTTTAAAGGATGGTGTTTGACTTGGGAAGGAACATGCAAGTGTTCCAGTTCACTTGCGGGTTATAGAATGAATACTGAGGACCACTTCCTCCCACCAGTCACCACAACCTTTGGTGAGTCTGTCCTTCTGGCGGTGACGACGAATAAATTTGATGTGTGATGAAGGACAAACGCCAGAGACTTCGATCAAGGAATTGCGGCCATTTCTGTAAAGTTTGATTCTGCGAGTATGACAATATTAGGCTGTTGTTTGACTCGTCTTCCAGTTTAGACACCAGCCCTCAGATATTTGTGAGGAGGACTGCAAAGTTATTGGACTGAAAGAACTTCATCTCATTTGGATTTGGTGCCTCGATCGGCACGATGGCGCCGGGGTATAGTTGCTGCCTTAAAGCGCCAGAGACCCGGGTTCAATTCTGACTACGGGTGCTGTCTGTATGGAGTTTTTATGTTCTCCCTGTGACCGCGTGGGTTTTCTCTAGGTGCTCCGGTTTCCTCCCACACTCCATAGATGTACAGGTTTGTAGGTTAATTGGCTTCAGTTAAAATTGTATATAGTCTGGGGTCGGTCGGCACGGACTCGGTGGGCTGAAGGGCCTGTTTCCAAACTGTATCTCCAAAGTCTAAAGGTCAATGCCAGATGGTTGGTTCAGTTTTATCCTTATCCTTGCTGGTGACCTGAGATACAGAAGTGCATTTGGGTGGCTGTGGTAACGACTGAGCAAGTGCTGCTCCTACAGTAGTTTCAACAATGTCATCCTTTCCGGTACTAAACACCTTGTATTAACGGAGAGCTAAAGATCATGTGCCCTCCACGTGTTTGAGCTCCATGTTCTTTTTTTTAATTTAATTTTATTTTATTAGAAGTAAGTACAATACAGTGGGACCTTTTTACAGGTGCCAAAAATATGTTAACATAATTCATTCTCAGTACAACTTCATTTTTTTTTTTAAAGAAAGAAATAAGAAAGAAAGAGATAGTAAAGAATAGAGGAAAGTATTGTGTGTGTGAATAAAAAGGAGAAAAAAGAGATAGTGAGCAAAAGAAATAAGCAAGAAAAGAAAGGAGGAGGGAGATTATTAAATCGCCGCAAGGAGAGGAGTTTTTATAATATTGATCATCTTTCACCCATTTGAGCTCCATGTTCAAGGTTGAGAAATCAGTTTATCTGTATTGCATACCTGGCAAAATAATAACACCTATAGTTCTCCTCTAGTGGCTGGGCTCTCTCCTGATTCCATGATTTTTGTGGTGCAAGGAACACAATCATTAATTCAAGAGGATGAATCAGATGTTGGTTCAAAAGATTTGATGTAATATTAATCCAATATCAAATCTCCACATGTATAAGATGTGTAGAAAGGAACTGCAGATGCTGGTATATACTGAAGATAGAAACAAAGTGCTGCAGTAACTCAATGACCCAGGAAGATATGGGGAGAAGGCAGGAACGGGGGTACTGATTGGGGATGATCAGCCATGATCACATTGAATGGCGGTGCTGGCTCGAAGGGCCGAATGGCCTACTCCTGCACCTATTGTCTATTGTCTCATCTCTGGAGAAAAAGACCCCTTGTCACAACCTGCAACTTTCTCCATTCCCAGAAGGGTCTCGACTTGAAACGTCACCCATCTTTTTTCTCCAGAGATGCTGCCTGACCCGCTGTGTTACTGCTTCACTTAGTGTCTATCCCCTAACGTATAAAACCTCTTCCATTTAAAAAAAAAGAGACAAAGATACCAATGAAATGACACTTTATTGAATAAAATACTGCTGTGCAGTGGCAGGAAATAATTAAAATGTTAGAAAATACATAAAATACTCATTAGTGGATTCCAGGATTAGTATTGCTTACTCCTGACGGACATAGATTTAGTTGTGTGTTACAGGGCAGCAATTCAATTTCCAATGGGCGGCTGCAAAACCAGCACGGTCTTTTGTAAACCTTTCAACACAAGGTCAATGGTAAACATGTCTCAGTGTGCAGTGAAAGGAAGAGATTATATTCTCTCGTTATTCTCAATTACATGGGAACAATTCAGAACCAGCTGCAATGATGTAACATTCTGTGATTGCATTCCAAACTATTTATTAAGGAGGGTTTTTGGTCGGCTGGGCTGGAAGAGAATTTCCCTTGTCACGCGTCCTCAGGAAGCAAATTGTGGTGTCCACCCAGCTCTGGGAACGTTGTTACTGAATTGGAAATGACAACTCTCGTCTGACCGAGGTTATATAACAGACTGCCCGGTGACGGCTTTCAACACTAAACTCTGATTAAGAGAAATCCTATTGTGATCTAAACTGTGTGAGAACGTACACCTCCAGATTCGGGGTCAGTTTCTTCCCAGCTGTTATCAGGCAACTGATTCATCGTACCACAACTAGAGAGCAGCCCTGAACCACTATCTACCTCATTGGTGACCCTTGGACTATCTTTAATCGGACTTTACTGGATTTATCTTGCACTAAATGTTATTCCCTTATCATGTATCAATACACCGTAAATGGCTCGATTGTAATCATGTATTGTCTTTCCGCTGACTGGTTAGCACACAACAAAAACTTTACCTGTACCTCTGTATACGTGACAATAAACGAAACGGAACTGAACTGAATGTCTTTCTTACAAAGGCAAAAGTCAAGATTTTTTAAATGCTGCTACTCTTAGCAATCTCAGAATTCAATAAAAGCGAAGGTGATAATTTCTGTGCAAAGGGTGGGAGGTAAATATTCAGAGTACATTTATTCTATGTGTAGGAAGGAGCTGCAGATGTTGGTTTAAACCGAAGATAGACACAAAAAGCTGGAGTAACTCAGCGGGACAGGCAGCATCTCTGGAGAGAGATAATGGGGGGTGTTTCGGGTCGAGACCTTCTGAAGAAGGGTCTCGACCCGAAATATCCCCATTCCTTCTCTCTAGAGATGTTGCCTGTCCTGCTGAGGTACTCCAGCTTTTTGTGTCTATCTTACATTTATTCTATGGGCAGAGTTTAGAAATGATCCTATACCAATGTAAAATGGGGTTTGTATTGGTGATACTGTTTCACAGAGAAATTGTTGCTTCTTATGGGAACCTCAGCCTGAGGAAACATTAAAATTAGAGCAAGGGCATTACCTCTGCTCCCCTCTCCCATCAGGCAAGAGGTACAGAAGTTTGAAAACGCATACCTCCAGATTCAGGGACAGTTTCTTCCCAGCTGCTATCAGGCAGCTGAACAGCTCTCATCAGTTAGAATGTGATCCAGACCTCCCATCTACCTCATTGGAGACGTTTGAACTATCTTTAATCAGACTATAGCAGACTTTATCTTGCACTAATTGTTGTGCCCTTTATCCTTTATCTGTACACTGTGGATGGCTTGTTTGTAACCATGTATAATCTTTTTGGTGACTGCATTGCACAATAGGAAACGTTTTTGGCTGTACCTCAGCACATGTGACAATAATAAACTAAACTAAGTTTAGATTAGGAAGAATGTCTTCAGCTCTAGAGGAGCAGAAATCCACAACACTTCCAATACTAACCCAGAAATCTCAGCCTTTGTAAGAGTGAGACGCACAAGCTATGGTATTCATATATATTGGTTCAAGATTTTGTTTATTAAAGTTTTTGTGTTCTTTTTATTAAGAAACTTATAAATGTGTTCATGATTAGAAATGCATGTTTCGCGTGTATTTCCATGCATATTGCAACAAGGAATATTTGAACTAACTGTGTAGTTTGGCTGCTGGTGAATGTATCAGATGGGACCTACAAACATGTAGACACACTATAATAGACACATGTAGTGCCATTCAATATAACCATGCTTCATCTACTTCAGTACCAAGTTCCTCTCTTTTCCCCATAGTCTTTGATCCTCGGACATTACTAATATCTCTACCTCCTTCTTGAATATATTTAATGACTTGGTCAGTATCACTAGGCATGCCATATAGTAGTCACTATACGTTCAGATTTTGATATGAATATTTGAATTTTAGGGTGGCACTGTGGCGCAGTGGTAGAATTGCAGCCATACAGCACTAGAGACCAGGGTTCGATCCTGACTGTGGGCACTGTCTATATGGAGTTTGTACGTTCTCTCTGTGACCACGTGGGTTTACTCCAGGTGTCCCAGTTTCCGCCGACATTCTAAAGACTGCAGGTTTGTAGATTGATTGACTTTGGTAAAATTGCAAAACTGTCTCGAGTGTGAGGGACAGTGTACGGGGCGATCGCTGGTCAGCGCAGACTCGGTGGGCCGAAGGGCCTGTTTGCGCGCTGTATCTCTAAAGTCTAAAGTGGATTGGAGGTGCAGCAGCTGTTACTTTGCACGCATGGTGCTGTCAACCAGGGATTCATTTCTCAGCAAATCATGTGCGTATGGTCTTGGTTAAAAAGAACTAGAAGGATATGTGGCCAATCTGAAGTGGAGCCTCATTCCAAAACATCGCCTGCACAGATGCTGCCTGATCGGCTGAATTCCTCCAGCCCTTCGCTTTCCGCTCAACACTCCAGCGCTTGCAGTTCCTTGTGTCTCCATGGTGACTATCATATTTTGTCTCAGGCTTAAACAATTTCTTGAACCTATAGACTTTTTGACCAAGTTTTCAAAGGACGTGAACAAATGAGGTAAGCGCGGTTAAGGTAAAAAGTAATCAATTTCCATGGAGGCTAAAAGTCCAAGTCGTTTTCCAACATCGATGTGGAAGGAGGTGAAGAGGAGACTTGATAGAAGTATATAAAATTATGAAAGGCACAGATAGGGTTGACAGCACTTTTTCCGAGGATGGAAATATCCAACACTAGAAGGCATAGCTAGCATAAATCACGGGGAGGGGGATGTGTGATGTATTTTACACAGAGAATGGTGGGGCCTGAAACACATTGCCAGGGGTGGTGGTGGAGGCAGATACGATATAATGGCATTTATGACGCTTTTAGATAGGTGCTTGGAACTGCAGGGAACAGAGGGATTTGGATCATGTACAGGCCGAATGAGATCAGTTTAATTTGGCATCTTAGATGGACACAAAATGCAGGAGTAACTCAGCGGGTCAGGCGGCATGTCTAGAGAAAGGGAATAGGTGACGTTTTGGGTCTGAACCCTTCTTCAGACTCAATTTGGCACCATGGTCAGCACGAACATTGTGGCACAAAGGGCCCACTCCTGTCCTGTGGTGTTCTGTGTTCTCTGTTCCATGAGCAAGTTTGATGGGCACAGTAGAATTGCCTTGTTGTTTTTTTAGTTTGGGCAAAACACATTTAGAATCTACTTGAAACTAAGCTGTTCAGAGAAATTAAATAACCTGCAAAAGTAGGTCACTTTGCATTCTCAGGTGCTGCTGTCATGCCTCTTTGTAATGTACAATTTTCTCTCTAGACCAGACCACCATCCGTGTCCCACTTCCTCTTTTGGCTGAAACCATCCACGCCATTGCATTTTGCACTGAAGTGTGATGTCTATTTCTCATTAAAAAATCGCTGCGTTATCCAAATGTTCCAAATTCGAAACATTCGCTGTGAAACTCAAGATCGAGAGTAAACTAATCAACCACTCGACACTACAAGCCCTCTAATTAAAATTCATTACCCGCAGCAGAAGTTATGCCAGCACAGTTAAGACATATTCATCCTCAGGACTCAAACCAGAAGTATAATCCTGTAATTACATTTATTAGCAGCTTTGCTCTAATTGGGGTTTTCAAACCAGCAGTAAATACTTTCCATCGGCAGTTCCCTGATAGCTTTCTTTCTTTCTGAGAACAGAGACGCGACATATTTCACAAGGCAGCCGATTTGAAGCTGCTGACTTCTGAATGGTGTTTATTTTAATCATTGTGTCCCACCCAAAATGTCACTAATTAGCACCAATTAATTCAAAGTCCCATATTAGCATAGCAGCTAATGTGGGACACCGGTAAAATCAACATTCTGCTTCCTCTGCGTGCCCAGTGTGATCAGATTTAATTCATTGAGTCAGGGTTGGGATTCATGAAGAAAGAATTAAAAAAATAAACACTTTTTCAAAGTCACACATTTTCTGAACTAAACAGTGCATTAGCCCATTTTCTGGTAAAAATGAATGGCCATGGGAACATTTTGTGCAGCACATTTAAGGATAGAGAGTAATATCCTTCCTAAATAACCTTTTAGGTTATTACTAGAACAACTGGGACCCGTTGGGCCCCGGTCGCACACACAGGAAGCCTGGTCGCCCAACGCAACCCGTTCCCCAAAGCAGTATTCCACCACTCACCCGTTCCCCAATATTCCAGCACTCACCTAATATTTCCATAGCCCCCAACTCTGCAGAGCCGTATCCCCAGCACTGAGTCCCCCTCCTCTTGCTTCGAGGACTTTAAATAATAATACAATTGACCCCTCCCTCTCTTGTTGAGCTAAAAACTTGCTGGAAGGATTGAAGAAGCTGTCCCACTTGGGCAACCTAATCTGCAAGTTTAGAAGATTGTCTTCGACCTCCAAACCCACAGCATGGTCGACACGTGGTCCTAGGAGGTCCTATGAGGTCACTGGAACTCTCCTTCATGCTCGAGGGAAGTTCCCGAATACTCGTTAGGTCGCGGACATTTTTTCAGCATGTTGAAAAATTTTCCGCAAGTAAAATTTGGTCAGCATGGTTCTTTTTGACTCGTAATGCAGTGGAGTGGGGTCGCTATGTAGTCGCAGGCAGTCGAGGGCAGCCGTAGGCAATCTCCTTCACTGTCCGTGCATTTTAATTGGCTCATTGGTGGTTTCAGGACCAGGGAAAACCGACCGGCAGGTAAAATGCCCGCTAAACTTTATTATACTTCTTAAAAGTGTCGCCACTTCTTCTCCCCCCCTTCTCCCGCCTTATCTCCCCTCTCCCCTTCTCCCCCCTTCTCCCCCATGCTCTCTAAAGGACCTACCATACACTGTGGCAGCTGTTTACCTTCCTCTTCATCGCGCAGACAGCGCTCCCCTGCTTTCCCTGGCCCCCGCCTTCGCGATGTGTTTGTGAGTGTGCGGTCGATCCAGCTCGCGGTTTCAACGCGGACGGTCGATCCAGCTCGAGGCTTTCCAGGCGAGTGCCCTTGAGCTTGAAGGTCGAAGACACTCTTCTTAACTCGCGGATTAGGTCGCCCAAGTGGGACAGCCCCTTAAAGTGTTCCTCGATTGCAACTTTGTTTGCAACTTTGTTGCAAGCTGGGCCAGCAAGGATTTAGCTGTTAAATTCTTCTTAAACCTGAATTTTTTAACAAAAATTATGAATAACTATGAGTGTGCGTGTGTGTGTGTGTGTTTTTCAGCGAGTGCCTATAGTTTGTCACTCACCGACAGTCCGCTGAAAAATCCCCTCAGTGGAACAGGCCCTTGAGTGTTGCTTGCTTGCAACTTTGTTGCGAGCTGGGCCAGCAAGGATTTGGATCCCAATAGCAATTGCCTCCTCCCCCTCCTGTTCTGGTAAAAACTATCCTTTCATAATGTCACAACATATCATAAACATAAAATCATATTAGCCTTTATGATAGGTAACTATCCTTTCACATTGTTACTTCTTCAATGACTAGATGCAATGACACCGCTTAAATAGAGTCACGGAGTCATACAGCATGGAAACAGGTCCATCAGCCCAACTTGCCCACACCGACCAACATGTCCCATCTACACTAGTCTGTCCCATCTACACTAGTTAAATGTTCCAGATTAAAAAATGTTCCAAAATGTGAAGAAATCGGGTTTCCCCTTTCCTTAAATTTCCATTGTCGTTGATAGTAAGGGATAAAACAGCAATTCAGTCCAAGCAAAGATTTGCTTCATTGGTGAAGGGGAGGGAGGGAGGGAGAGAGGGTTGTTTTACATGACGGTTCTTTTTCATGGAGACAGCAGCACAGCTATATATATGCAAGGCAAGGGATGGGGTGTTTGAACTGTGACTGAGAGGCCTGAGGCTGCCAGACATACTGATCCCTGCCTGTGTCTGCTACCCTTGGCCTAATCCTACTAACACATCATCAGCTGGATACATGAACAGTTAACAAGAATGGTTACTTTCCATTGCTGGAAAAAAAATCCTGACTTCAAACTATTAAGAGTTTGATTTGTGCTCTCTTGGCTGACTAATAGGAATTAGTTTGGAGTGGTACCCAGAACATAGAGCACCGAATAGTACAGCACGGGAACAGGCTCTTCGGCCCACAATGTCGGTGCTGAACATGATGCCAAGCTAAACTAATCCCTTCTGTCTGCATGTAGTCCATATCCTTCTATTCCATGCATTTGCATGGGGCCATCTAAAAAATCACTTAAATGTCATTATTGTATCTGCCTGCACTGCCACCTTGGCATCCCATTCCAGGCATCCACTACACTCTTTGTAAAAAAAAAACTTGCCCCATGCATGTCCTTCAAACCTTTCACCCTCTCATCTTAAAGCCCTGTCCTTAAATCTTTGAGATTTCCACCCTGGGGAAAAATAAAAGGTTGTGACTATCTACCCTATCTATGCCTCTCATCATTGTATATACTTGTACCTCTAACAGAATGCCCCCTCAGTCTCCGATACTCCAGAGAAAACAATCCAATCCAAGCTCGATAATTTACTTAGATTTCATACCTACCGTCCCAGGGCTAATTCTACATTTTCTGTGTTTGAGCGGCGGGGAAAAGACATGTTATCAAGCCACGGACTCTCCGTAAAATTGGAATATTCACTCTCCTATTTCTCCACAGATACTGGCTAGCCTTTGGTATCTCTGTTTTTATCTCGGATTTCCAGCACTTGCATTTTATTTATTTGTTACAAATTTTACAGTAGTTCCCCAAGAACCACTCTTTCAGCCACACTCTGGTTTACAAAGGCTCCTTTTCAGCAGTTCTATTAGTACATTAATATGTCAACAGCGTGTAAAACTGCGCCCTTTTCAACATACGTAAATATCAGCAATTTTCAATCTATTACACCCAATGGAATTGGTAGCCAAGGGCCTGTCCCACTTAGACAACTCTTTAGGCGACTGCCAGGGACTAGTTTTAATGGAATTCACCTATGACAACTGATGACAACCTACGACAGCACCTACGACAACCTAAGTCATCAAAAATTGTCGGCAAATTTTTTTCAACATGTTGAAAATTTTGCGCAGATGCCACTAGTCGCCAAAAAAATCGCCTAAGTGGCAGGCCCATAAGAGACCTACAATCTGAAAAAAACAGTTTGAAAGACATTGAATTGAATTCTGATTTCAGGAAGTAGGAATTGATAGATACATCACAAAGTATAAAATATCAAGCTTAAGTTGGCAACTACAGAATTGCAAACTTTAAAGTAGAGCACATCTCCTAATTAAACAACAACCTCGATTTAAATACGATCCCTAAAGCCGGGAGTATAAGATTGTTCCACAAACGTTGGCGTTCAAACACAACATGCGGATGGAATACAAAGAGCTATTTTTTCTGATCTCAAAGACTGATCTTACCCTCTGTCATAACAGCCAACTCATACACCATCACAATCTGCAAATATATATTATTGTCCTTCAACATCACAGAGTTAAGATCTTGGAGTTCTGTGGGAGCGCCTCATCGACTGCAGCAGTTGAAATATAAGGCCATCTTTTCCTTCTCGTGGGCAGTTAGGTTGGGCAATAAATAGTGGCTTTGCCACAAAATCCATATCCCCGAAAGTTTTAACAGGCTGACTAGGGAATTGTTGGATGTCCAAACTGAAAGTGTTCATTTTCCCAGTGGCAAATATACTCTTTATTTTAATGAATACATTAATAAAACAGACAATAAACTTGCTAGAAGATTGTTAAGGGGCTGTCCCACTTGGGCGACCTAATTGGCGAGTTTGAAAAATTGACATTTTGAAGACCTCCTTCGACTATGTAGAAGACCTCCTTTGACTAAGTTGAAGACCAGCTTCGACTAGCTATGACTAACTTCGGGAAAATTGGACACTGAATAGTGGAGAGTGAAGATGACTTCCTTCGATCTCCTTCGACCTCCCTTCGACCTCCCTTCGACTCTGATGAAGATTATCTACGACTACCTTCGACTACCTTCGACTACCCTCGATTACCAACGACTAACATGCCGACCTACTAAGACTAAACCTACGAGTAAAAAAAGTATCGATTTTTTCCATGGCGACCTTTTTTTACTCGCGGGCATTTTTTAACATATTGAAAAAACCGCCGCGACCTAGCTGAGGCCTCGAGTACGCGGAGATCAGTCTCGAGCATGAAGGAGAGTTACGAAGACCTCCTACGACCTCGTGTCGACCATGCTGCGAGTATGAGTCGAGGGCAAACTCGCCAGAACTCACGGATTAGGTCGCACAAGTGGGACAGGCCCTTTAGACTGAGAATGCAGCCATTGCTGGACTTTACAAGTTCATCAGTTAAAATCTGGAACTTATTTTTCTGCCAACTCAATGAGGCTGAAGAAAGCCTCTTTATTAACAGTAGGCTCCATCTGTAGAAATTCCTGGTACACTTTGGGTAAGCTAAATACTGTAGTGGTGGGTAGCGCACTTTGAGATCAGATATGAGGCAGAGCTGTAAGTTGTTGGAGTGCTTTCATTTCCTTTGCTGTTTCAAACACATACCTTCTCTCAAAATTGTTTCCTGCAATTTACTATTGTCGAATATTCCACAGTGAAATTAGCAGCATGTCAAAAACACACATTTCCCCGTGTACTAGCTCTCCTGAATCAACAACAGGAAAAAAATGGAGATTGGGGCCAAAGCAAAGAAAATGTATCCAAAGACTTTTTTTCTGTTACTAACAAGGAAGCATTTCTTTTTTAAGTTTTGGACCCATTTTCTACTTTTAGTTAAATTAAACAAAATGGTAGGTGTAATCTTTCAACAGTTTGCCCCTGCATCAAACAGCGATCAGTTGTGTAAGAGGTTGACAAATGCAAACTGCTTCTTCACAATTGCTAACTATGATTGGGAAATGACTCTTGAAGACACAGAGATTTTTTTTGTGAACACTAAAGGTAACAAGGTTAATGGATGACTGCAGGGGCATACTCAGCTGCGGATAGGGAGGGGAAGATGTGGGCAGCCAGCATGGTACTCTTCCCCATCCCCCACATCCATGTACACACATGCACACACAACATGAACCAGATTGAGGACACTCACCAGGGCGGCACGGTGGCATAGCGGTAGAGCTACCACCTTACAGCGCCAGAGACCCGGGTACGATCCCGACTATGTCTATATAGAGTTTGTGCATGTCTATATAGAGTTTGTACATTCTCCCCGTGACCTGCGTGGGTTTTCTCCGAGATCTTCAGTTTCCTCCCACACTCCATAGACATACAGGTTTGTAGGTTGATTGGCTTGGTATAAATGTAAAATTGTCCCTAGTGTGTGTAGGATGATGTTAATCTGCGGGGATTGCTGATCCATGCCGATTTAGTGGGCCGAAGGGCCTGTTTCCGCTATGTATTTCTAAACCAAACTATACATATCTGTGTATGATGTGCATCTATTTAAAGATCCATGTAAGTCCAGACTTACTGTACATGTAAGTATTTATATCTGTTCCTTTTTTATAATAAACATTTTGAGGAACCATCAAACTAGGTACCATCTACCTTCATCAGCATCAAGCATCTAACTTCAATCAGCATCAAGAAAGCAGCTTAACCAATTACTCATCAAATTTACTGAACGGGAGGCCTTGTTACATGCAAGTGGCTGTAATTATTTAGTGACTTGATGAGACAGCACTAAGAGATTTTTGGTTCCATTTTGGTCTCTTTACCTTCCACTGGAAAATCTTACCATGAAGGGAATTATACCAAGAATCATTCAACTTGATTCAGAGATAGCGGGTTAATTGCAGCTGCATCTGACCTCTCACTCCATGCAGCATTGAATCCAGGTACATTCATGGGAGAACATAGATAGGTGACAGTTTGGATCGGAATCCTTCTTCAGATAGAAAATCATCTGAAGAAGGTCAGTCTGAAGAAGGCCCCCAACATGAAACGTCACCTACTTATGTTTTCCAGAGATGCTGCCTGATCTGCGGAGTTACTCCAGCACCTTGTCTTTTTTTTGTAAACCAGCATCTGCAATTCCTTGTTTCTCCTTCTGCAGTCTGTACATAGCTGAGCTTCATTCGAAAGATGTTTAAAGAAGTGTCCATATATTTTACTTTTTACTCTATGCTCTATACTCCCCATCTATGGTTTTATTTAATTAGCAATAACTTAATGTGACTTTTAATTTTAGCTTTAGTTCTTTAATACTTTTACATTATTTAAGCTATTTAATTATTTTAGCTGTTTCACAACGCTGCTGCTCAACAGCGGAAACAGTAAAACAGTAAAAAGGTTGTCTGGATGCCATCAGAACGGTCCCTGGGCAGGGCTTTGCTTTCTACCACCTGGGACCTAGAAACCCTTTCCACCTTGTGGAACAAGTGAAACAACAACACAAACTGGATCTTCAGAGCCTGATGGGTGCAGAAGATCAGTGGAGCCACAAGGCTAGTTAGTGCAAGACCAATCATAATCTGGTCCAACATGTGAGGCAATGGGGTCTTCTTTCAGAATGGAGAACTCCCTCCCAGCCGTCAACAAATGGTGGTCACGTGTGTGACACAACAAGGCATTGGGATAGAAGATGGACACAAAAAGTTGGAGTAACTCAGCGGGACAGGCATCATCGCTGGAGAGAAGGAATGGGTGACGTTTTCGGTCAAGACCCTTCTTCAAGTATTAGAATAATGGGAAACACAACTTGTGAACTCTGCACTGTAATCTTCATTTGCAACGGGCAATTGGTGCCAGTGGATTGTTACTACATCACACCTCATCTGGGGTCCTGTCTCACTCTATTGTACCAGATGATTAAATAGGTGGATAGTCAGTCTGCAGATACGACAATGCTGCATCAGTAGGTCTGTCCAATTTCATACATTTACTCTACACTAAGGTATAATCAGACTGATTTGCTGTGTTATGATGAGTTATGCCCCTGTCCCACTTAGGAAACCTGAACGGAAACCTCTGGAGACTTTGCGCCCCACCCAAGGTTTCCGTGCGGTTCCCGGAGGTTCCCGGAGGTTTATGTCAGTCTCCTACCTGCTTCCACTACCTGCAACCTCCGGCAATCACCTGCAACCTCCGGGAACCGCACGGAAACCTTGTGTGGGGCGCAAAGTCTCCAGAGGTTTCCGTTCAGTTTTCCTAAGTGGGACAGGGGCATTAAAGCATGTTTTCAGAATTTAAATCCAGCTCGTGTCCAGAGCTGGGAATGGGAACAGCATGAGTTCTATAGTCAGGGCAGTCATGATCAAATGAGCATTGACTATTTATGAATTACCACTGTGCAACAAGATCATGTTTATTTAAATATATTTAGTGGAGATTCACACCTGCGATCTAAACCCAGCTGGTTTGGCTGAGGCTCAACCCAGAGGGGCAGTAGTCAGTTTGATTAACAGATCAAATGTCCAATCTCTGAATGGGGATGTCACTGGAGGTATAAAACCTGGCTTCTGGTCTGAAACAGCAACAGTCAGCACTTATGCAAACGTTGTGAGGCACGGTTCATGTCTTAGAGTGAAAACTAAATTGCATCGAGTCAGAATGGAAAACAAAGTGAGTATTCAGCTCGCCATTTGTGACAGACTATAAAAGAAGCCTAAGAAATCGGTAATGGATAGGTTAAGAGAAATTTGTTTGTAAGGCCTGCAGGGGATGGAATGCATAGTTCAAATAAAGGTATTACGTCTGCTGAGGGAAGTATTTGGTGTCCCGGCCAGCATTTACCCCTCAAACATTGCTTGGAACAGATTCTCAGATCATCTATGACATGTCTGCTTGTAGGATGCTTCAAAGCTATGCTGTTTTGGGATGTAATGAGGGCACAAAGGCTACTGTATAAACTGTTTCTTTCTTAATCTTTCACATTGGTTGTAGCACACAGTGATATATGACTGAAGAGAGGAGATAAGCATGAATAGGTCTGAGTTGCTCTCACAATAATACATTGCAGGCAAAATAATACATAAACATATACCTATCTAAAACCTTCTTAAACACCACTATTATATCTGTTTCCTGGTACCCACCTGGTATTCCTGGTACCCACCACCACTATGTAAAACAATTGTCATGCACATTTATTTTTGCTTTCCCTCCTCTCATCTTAAAGCTATGACATTTGACATAGGTTCTGGGGAAAAGGTTCTGACTGTCTACCCTATCTATGTCTCTCATAATCTTTGGTATTTCTATCAGGTCTCCTCTCAGCCTCTGACGTTCCAGAGAACATAATCCAAATCTACCCTGTGGCTAATATCGCCTAGTTCAGACAGCAATCTGATGTGCCTTCTGCATCCTCTCCAAAGCCTCCCCATTCTTCCTGTAATGGGGCGACCAGAACTGCAATTTGAGATCTCCATTTTTCAAATGGAACAGTTCATGAGTTCAAAGACCATCAGGCCAGGTGAAGAGGCGGACACAAAGGTGATGCATCAACTAACACACATCAGTCAGAAGATGAGCAACTCACTGATAGTTCTGTATTATAGATTAGATATAATTAGATATAATTTATTGCCACACAGCCAGGCTGGTGGAAATTTGGGTTGTCTGCAGCGATACAATAATAAAGAACACACAACCACAATAAAACTGTAACACAAACATCCACCACAGCATTCATCACTGTGGTGGAAGGCACAAAATTTGGCCAGTCCTCCTCCATTTCCCCCCCGTGTACAGGACCAGAGTCCAGAGTCAGTCCAGGATCGGCTCTTCCTCACCGGAGACCGCGGCTTTGTTGTAGGCCGCAGGCCGGCGGTCAAGATTTAAGTCCCCGCCGCAGCCAGAAGCACCGTAGACTGCACGGCCGGCGGTCGAAGCTCCCCTCCAGGGGTGATGGTAAGTCCACGCCGGGCCCGCGGTAGAAGTTGGCCGCGGGCCGGCAGTAATGGCTTCTTCTTCCCCCGGGTCCCCCACGTGAGATCCCGGGCTGTAGACGCCGCACCAGCTGGAGCTCTGCAGACCGCGACTTCAGGCTGCGACTTCAGGCTGCCGGCTGCCCCGGGCCAGCGAAACGGAGCGCTCCCCTCCAGCGAGGGCTCACCCGCTCAGCGACCAGAGTCCACGCTGCGCCCGCCGCTGAAGCCCCGGGCGCGTCTCCGGGAAAGGCCGCGTCGATCCTTGATGTTAGGCCACGGGGGAGGCGACCTGGAAAAACTCGCCTCTCCATGGAGGAGGCGACCGAAGCGGTTCCCCCCTCAACCCCCCCACACAAGACACACAAAGAAACATTAAATACAGACTTTAAAACATACTAAAAAAAGAAAAAAAAGTTGAAAAACTGACGAGCTGCATGACATGGCTGCTGCCAGAGCAGCGCCCCCTCCGAATGAATGGAGTGAATATACACCTGCATAGTAAGGAGCATCATTAGAAACCTCATTCAAAACAGCAAGTCCACAGCGTTAGACGCACATAATTCCAATGTCATGATTGTGGACACCACAGCCAACGCAGGGATAATAGAAACACCCAATAGACCATAAAGACCATAGATACGCAACACTGCGGAGCTGTAGATAATTATATTCTCTGTTGCTGCCCCCGAAGAAGTGCTTTTAAAATGCAGTCACTGTTACAATCCAATTGCACAGCAAGACCCACAGCAAGCAAAGAATAATGATCAGATAATCTGTTTCAGATATGTCCGTTGAAGGAGAAATATTGGCCCTGGGATATTACAGGGAATACTCTTTGAAATATTTCCATGACGAGCAGGGGCATGGAGCCTTGCTTTACCATCATAATCAAATTTGCTGGTTTGTATTGTAAGCTAGTATGCTGACAATGCATACTAGCAATGTAAGATTAATGAATCTTACATTGCTAATAACTGCAAACAAAAATAATATATTAAATGGCTTTCATATACTTTTCAAAACACCAAAAGCACCTCAGTATAACTTGAAATGGAATCATTTTCATGATGTAGGAAATGGAACAGTCCCATTTATACACATCATTATTCAAAAACAGTGATACGATACTAACCAAATACTCTGATGTTGTCTGTGGGATAAATATCAACCAGAATCCTGACATAACTGCTGAATTAGTGAATCAGTCTGAAGAAGGGTCCCAACCCGAAACGTCGCCCATTCCTTCTCTCCAGAGATGCTGCCTCACCCGCTGAGATTCTCCAGCATTTTGTGTCTATTGCTGAATTAGTTCTTTTGCGGAAACCCAAGAAAGAAGATACGGCGAAGATAGACACAAAAAGCTGGAGTAACTCAGCTGTACAGGCAGCATCTCTGGAGAGAAGGAATGGGTGATGTTTCGGGTTGAGATAATTCTTCAGATAAGGCTCTGGTTCAACTTCTCATCCGCAAGATGGAACTAATCACAGCACTCCATCAATAACACTGCATGAGAATGTCAGCCGAGATAGTTGCGCCCAAGATCCTTCATAACATCCAGACTCGGAGATGAGTGCTGCCCAATGAGTCACAGATCTCACTCAACTCCATGACTCCTGACTATTTTGCCATTACAATCATTGGAAGCAGCGTGTCTGAATGCTCGTCTACGTAACAGGAAACTCGGGCCAATAATTCAGAGCTTGAAATAATATCTCAATGACGGATTTCTACCGCACGCATTATAATCGCAATACACAGATTTTATAGAAGAATCGGCTAAAGAGAAAACACAAATGTGTAATTTACAGGCAATCAGAGATGTTTCCGCATACCATTACAAGAATTAAAATGAAAATCATAACTGAGTAGAGAGGTACTCCAGAGAATGGAGTCTTCTAAGATTTTTAAATGCTGTAAGTGCTTATTTGCTCAGAATCAACCGACTTCTAATGTATGAACCACATCAAATTGCACAACCCAGAAGGATCCCAAAAACACAATTTGTTTCAGTGAGACTAACCGCAGTGAACTGGCCAGCACAAAACTTGAGGCAGGTCTGAGCTGCAATTCCCACTTACTGACGCCTAACAGCTCCGTCCTATTGAATACGACTGCACGCCAGGAGACTCCAGAACTAACTGAATGTCTGCACTGTGCTTTGCCAAGCACCGCTCCAGCCTCACACTCTGCTCCTCAGCCTTGTGTTTTCTTGAAACGTTTACATGCTTGAATGTGAGACAAGTGTTTGTTCACCCGGTTAGGAATGAAGGGACGTCTAGAGGGACGGGGTAAAAGGAGCTTTTGGCTGCTCTGGATATTTAATGCTTGCTAACATCTTCACACCAATCAACAGGTTCCTAATCGCCTACTGTGTAAATGTTTTTAAACTTTGCTCCCATTACTAAATGGACTCCTTTAAAGCTCACTTCTACAACTTTCAACATTTTGTCAAAGAGAAAATGACTTGGCAACAGATATTAGAGACAAGGGATCAAGAGGATGTTGATTCCTGCAACTGTTTACAGAAGGCAAACAGCTGTTGCTAGGAGAAGTCCCACATTCTTTATTCCACACATATGGGTGTTCCTGACTTGAACATTTTTGATAATTTATTTTACTTTAAATTTTCATAATTGGCATAGAGTCGCTGGTATTTATTCACATAGGGGAGATATATATTTCAATTTATTTAAAGAATGTTAATGTAAGTAAACCCTTTTCCATCCTCTTGCTATGGTCTAATGCCTTAAACAAAATCTAGGCAAGAGATCAGGGGACAGACTTGCTTCAAAGAAATTTCTGAAAGCTGCCATTCCCATATTTTTCATGCTTTCGAATATCCAACCCATCTTCAACACCAGCCAAGGGTACAGTTTATCATCAGAGAGCTTTAACTAGGGCAGAAACCCGGGTTCGATTCTGACTAAGGATGCTGTCTGTACAGAGGTTGTATGTTCTCCCTGTGACCGCGTGGGTTTTCTCTGGGTGCTCTGGTTTCCTCCCACACTCCAAAAACGTACAGGTTTGTAGGTTAATTGGCTTCGGTAAAATTGTAAATTGTCCCGAGTGTGTAGGATAGTATTAGTGAATGGGGATCGCTGGCCGGCATGGGCCGAAGGACCTGTTTCTGCGCTGTATCTCTAACGTCTAAAAGTTAGCTTCCAGTAGCAGAGATAGGCGGGAGAGAGGGTTAATTGGCTTTGGTAACATTGTAAATTTTCTCTGGTGTAGGATAGTACTAGTGTCGAGGTTGGCACAGACTTGGTGGGCCAAAGGGCCTGTTTCCACGCTGTATCTCTAAAGTCTAAAGTAAGTCTAAAGTAAAGTCTAACCAGGACCACAGTCTTCGAAATGCATCTCAATTTAGAACAAGGGAGACAGGAAGAACAGAACAGAAAATAGTCTTTGTGTTCAAGAAGGAACTGCAGATGCTGGAAGATCGAAGGTACACAAAAATGCTGGAGAAACTCAGCGGGTGCAGCAGCATCTATGGAGCGAAGGAAATGCTGGAGAAACTCAGCGGGTGCAGCAGCATCTATAGTCTTTACCTGTTTACCATCTGTTCTAGGCTAAAAATAAGCAGATGGGAACTATGCACTCAATGGTATTTCCACTCACCATCAAACCCAGTCCCTCGCTATCAGCAAGATGAGAGAGACTTTTGACCAGAAATTCATCTGGACCTGCCACATAAGTACTGCAAGAGCAGAATATAGACTGGGCGTCCTGCATTGAGTGACTTCTCCGCTGGCAAACTTCTATAAGCCATGAGTCAGGATTTTGATGAATGCTCTGCATTACAACTACTCTAAGAACACTCAAGAAACACAAGAAAGGACAAAGAAGACCTCATGATGAGCACCGCATCTGCTGCTGTAACCATTCACTCTCATCGACCATAGTACACTGTGGCTGTGCAGTGTGTCTGATGTACAAATCTTGCGTTAGCAACTTGCCGGGGATACTCTACCACAAAGAAGAACTAGGGCGGCCATGAAGAAGGGTGGCCCAGTGGCACAGCGGTGGAGTTGCTGCCTTACAGTGCCAGAGATCCAGGTTCAATCTTCAACCCTGACGTCAGGTGCTGTATGCCCTGTGTTTGTATGTTCTCCCTGTGACCATGTGGGCTTTCTCCAGGTGTTCTGGTTTCCTCCCACATTCCAAAGCCTTAATTTACTTCTGTAAATTGTCCCTAGTGTGTCGGATAGAATGGGTGATTGTTGGTCTGTGTGGACTCGGTTGCCAAAGGATCTGTTTCCACGCTGTATCTCTAAACTAAACTAAAACAAGAGCAGAAGGTTCAGGGGAACTTCACCAGCTGTAGATTACCCTCCACACACACCATCCTGATGTATAACATATTACCATTGCTGCATTGTCGCCAGGTCTAACTCCAAGAACTTTCAACCCAGGAACACTCAACTTATCATCAGTGAAATTACTGGGTGCTTCAACAATTTAGCCAACTAGCCAATGGTGATTGTCAAAGTCAAAGAGTCATAGAGTGATACAGTGTGGAAACAGGCCCTTCGGCCCAACTCGCCCACACCGGCCAACAATGTCTCAGCTATCTTAGTCCCACTTGCCTGCACTTGGTCCACAACCCTCCAAACCTGTCCTATCCATGTACTTGTCCAACTGTTTCTTAAATGATGGGATAGTCCCAGCCTCAACTACCTCCTCTGGCAACTTGTTCCATACACCCACCACCCTCTGTGTGAAAAGCTTACCCCTCGGATTCCTATTAAATCTTTTCCCCTTCACCTTGAACCTATGTCCTCTGGTCTGGATTCCCCTACTCTGGGTAAAAGACTCTGTGCATCTACCCGATCTATTCCTCTCATGATTTTGTATGCCTCTATAAGATCTTCCCTCATCTTACTACTCTCCATGTAGCTCAACCTCTCCCTGTAGCTCACACCCGCTAGTCCTGGCAAGAGCAATAAATGCTGACCTTGTCATGAAAGTCCAGATTCTAAAACTGAATAAAAATAAACCCTAGAAGCAAAGGACCGGAGATGTAGGTTTGCAAAAGTAGACTCAGAGTGCTGGGGTAGCTCAGTGGGTCAAGCAGCATCTTTGGAGAACATGGATAGGTGACGTTTCGGGTCGGGGCCTTTCTTCAGAGATTATAAGGGGAGGAAGAGAGCTGGGAGAGAGGAGCGAAAGGACAAAGTCTGGCGGGTAATAATAAACCAACACAGATGGGAAGGGTTATTTGGGAGGCAGATGGTTGGACAAGGACCAGAGATGAAAAGACAGAAGATGTGTGACAGAAGGATTGAAGCGTGTGAATTGTGAAGCTAGAGGAAGAAATGTAGGTGAGGGGAGAAGATAGGTACGAGTCTAGGTGGGCCACAGGGGAGAGGGGAGGGGGCGAAGGGGGGGGGGGGGGGGGGGAGGGTTCAATGGGGGAAGAAGGAAGGGGGAGGGATTGTGTGTCCTCTGTGGTTTCTCAGCTGAAAATAAACAATGTCTGTCTGTGGCCAAATCCAGAACGTCACCCATCCTTTTTCTCCAGAGACCCATAGAGTTACTCCATCACTTTGTGTTTATCTGCTTGATATTCAAGTTAGCCTCGTCATGGATGGTGTGGTCCTGTCCAACATAGCTCCAATTACAACATTTGCATGTATTTTCTACACTAGATAAAAGGGGCTAACATAGTTTCCAAGTACCAATCTATGAAGCGCGAACCACAGGACCTCTACCCAATGGCTTTTGGACTATGAACAATTCAGATAGGGACTGCTGGAAGTTGCTCCTGAAAACTGATTGAATGATTATCCTAGGCTTATGCAACATTTCTAGTGTATGATCAGACCTACATCATCACACCCTCCATCCACCCCTCCATCCACCCCTCCATTCAATCACCTCTGAAATTTCCGAAGATCAGAAATGGTTCTCCATCAGTAATATTGACTCCATTTCTCCCACTCCATAGTCTGACTTGCTGGTCATTTCCTACAGATCTATATTTCACAGCTTTTACACATCGATATATCTCTCTAACTGCCTTCATTAACCAAGTTCCCTGGTGGCTTCATCAACAGTTTATCACAACAACAACCCTGGCCTCACCCTATCGATGTAACCGATTGCCCAATCAATCTCCTTCCTGCTCTATCTGCAACTTAAAACGGACTTTTTAATACTCAGTTTTCCAGTTTAATTGTTTTTTTTTAACAGGTACAGCATGGAAACAGGCCCTTCGGCCCAAAGGGTCCATACTGACCAGCAATCACCCATACACTAGCACTACCCTACACACCGGGGATAATTTACAATTTACAGAAGCCAATTAACTTACAAACCTGTACGTCCTTGGAGTGTGGGAGGAAACCGGAGCACCCGGAGAAAACCCACGCGGTCACGGGGAGAAGGTACAAACTCCGTACAGACAAGCACCCGTAGTCAGGATCGAACCCCTTGGCCTACCGCCGCACCACCGTGCCGGGCTTTCTGACGAAAGGTTTTCAACCATGGTGCTGACTGGCCAGCTGAGTCATTTTATCAAATTTTGTTTTTTAATTTCACGCCTCCAGGAATATCCTTCCTTTAAATTTATATTTTCATCTAAAGTCCATGGAGGACCTACTGTATTTCACATTCTCTCTCCAATCAGCAAGCTGGCAGCTCCAGATTAATTTTTAAATCCATACACAAAGATGGTTCCTAGCTCTCCCTAGCGGTGTGGGGCTGACTGTACACTCGCTCTGCCTGTGAACGGTAATCAGCCTTACAGTTTGTGATAGACACTAACTGTGGAAAATAAAATCTCACTTTCCAGAACTTGGAGTCTTGTATTTTCTTTTCCCCACAAATCCTCGCACATGACATTGATTAGTGATAAAAATGTGATTTTGAGCCAATCAACCAAAGCAAGATCAGAGTTATTTCGATTTTGAAAACTCACAACAGGAGATTTCCTTATGATTAATCGCGTTACATCTAAACTTTTTTGTGGATTTGTAAGTTTCGAAAACATCATCCATCAAAAATAATTTGTGCTTCATGATCTGATAGAAGCACATTGCTTAACATTACAAAACACGCTCTCCACCAAGATTAGAATAGACCACAGACACAAATGTCTCGAAGCCAAAGAATTGCCCATGATGAAGTACAGACAATTTAAACCTTGTATTATTATTATTGGAAAGATCTTAGCAATCCTCACACACAGAGTTTATTTTTTGATAGTTAATGTTTTGAAGTACGATCCAGAGTAGTTGGAATACCATAGCGTGATATTTCTGCTCCTTACCAGCAATATATTCATCACTTTTACGATCCAAACTTATCTAAGCTCTAATTTGCCAATGCTTTCTGAAATTGCATGAACCGTGACCAAGTCACAACCTATGAAATGGAGCGATTTGGGCACATTCTTGAAATAATAACAGGAAGAATTATATTGCACATCCCAAATGAACAATATATTTCAATTGAAATTGTTTCCAGTCAGCAATATCTCTCTGAAGAAAGAAACATTTTGCAAACTTAACTAGTTGTCTATGAAATCCTGAAAGCATTCTGACTGTGACTATCTCCGTGTGGAGGTTGATACAAATTGACAGCTAAAATATATAATATTGTAACTTGGCTGGCTCAATTAAGAATCCCCTTCCATATTTAACTAAATTTGAATGTACAGTTTTTCGAAAGCCTGTGTACGGTCGAACCCTCGTCAGTGGTTACGAGGGTTGTCACGTGACGTCATGGGTTAAGGAGAGATCTCACCTGGAGATCATTGGTGTACAGGTAGCTGAGCTCGAGGCAACACCCTCGCTCAGCAGCAGCAGCAGCAGCAGCAGCAATGACTTAGTATGTTAGAGGACCAAACATTCATGTAGACCAACCATGTAATATCTGAATAAAGCAACTGTTTATTAACCACGTTTGGGACCGCTACAAGCCGACCAATGTTTTTTGCACTGGGAAGGGGCCCAAACTGAAACATCACCCATCCTTTATCTCTAGAGATGCTGCCTGATCCATTGGGTTCCTCCAGCACTTTGTGTCTATCTTCAATAGTTTTTGCTTTCATTTCAGATTTGGTGATGTGAGACATTTGATTTTGATTGCACTCAACACTGCTAAGGAAAGTATCATGGTGAATAATATTTGTTTTTTGATTAAAAATAAGACATTTTTGGGTGGTGTCATAATTACTTATTAACACTAAATCCCCCTGCCAAATACAGTAAAGAACCAGCTGTATAATAACTCAGGGGAAGTCATGAAAAGGCTCCCGTTACAACACAAAGTTATTTCATTCCAGCATAAATGGTAGACTGGCTGTGAAAGGATATGGTGGCAAAGGACATTGGGCGAATGCACCAGTCTGAAACAGAAAAGGGAGTTGATATTTCCTATCTGTTGAACTGACCTCCACAAGACAAGATTGCATAAATTGTACCCTTATGCAAATTTGTGACAAAAACATTGGATCACACTCATTTCTAAGAGTGTTGAAACTTTACTGTAATGTTAAATGAGCCCCCGATAAAACGTTAATAAAAATGGACAAAGTAGGTGTGCAACAGTGCAGGGTTATTTGCACCCAGCAAGAAAGACTACAGTGGGATTTGTATAATGTACAGAGGATGAGCATTCAGATATGGGTGTCATCCCTTGTTGGCACGTTCTTCATAACAGCCACAGAGCAACTACTCATATGTTTCTACCACGGAAGAGACAGTGGCTGCAGGAAAGAGGGAGACAGATCCCACATTAGTAACTCCTGCATTTCTTTTCCCTCCTCCACCACCCTAGTCATCCTACTAGTTCCACTGTTTGCATCTTTGTATCCCTGTCATTAGCACATCTTCCCCAGCCAACAATGGGCCATTGTGGACTCCACTACACTCCACTGAGATCATCTGTTGCCGGCCCTGATTTATTCTGGCCTTCTCTATCTGAAGAAGGCTTCCGACCCGAAACATCACCTATTCCTTTTCTCAAGAGATGTTGCCTAACCCACTGAGTTACTCCAACATTTTGTGTCTATTTTCTGTATAAACCAGCATCTGCTGTTTCTTCCCACATAGAGTTGTGCAAGATTTGGTCGGTGAAATCCACTCCAGGAGTGAGGTCCCGTTGGCAGCGGAGCAGGACTTATGGAATGTCCATCAGAAGAAGAGACTGATAGTGGTTTCCCCATGAACCATGGCCAAGCAACACTCCATGAAATGTCTTAGCTGGGGCACATCCTTCAAATAACAGGATGAATTGTATTGAACATGCCAAATGCAACTTCACAATGTAGAGAAAATGTTATGCTGGGGTGATCTCACATCCCTGTTTGCATTTGTTGAGGGAAGATCCTCACACAAGAATGCATTTTATGGGGCAGTTATTTAAGCAAAGTGCAACTGATCAGGAAACACAGAGGTGTTGTCAGAATCAATTTAAGTAATTGGAACTGAGATAGGGTGGGGAGGGAGATTTAATAGGAACCTGAGGGGTAACTTTTTTACACAAAGGGTGGTGGGTGTATGGGATGAGCTGCCAGAAGAGGAGGTTGAGGCAGATACTATAACAACATTTAAGACATTTGGACAGGTACATGGATAGGACCGGTTCAGAGGGATATGGGCCAAATGCAGGTATGTGGGAGTAGTGTAGATGGGATAAGTTGGTCGGTGAGGGCAAGTTGGGCTGAAAGGCCTGTTTCCATGCAGTATGATTCTATGATTCTCTATGGCTCTCTCTATGATTCATTTGATCATGTGTTCGCATCAGTGAAGATGTTGCAAGATTCTCATGAGATCGCCCTCTCTTTCTCTCTCTCTCTCTCTCTCTCTCACACACACTCACGATTACTCATTCACTCACTCGCTCACTCTCTTACCTATGCTTTCTCACTTTTGCTCTCTCTCTCTCTTTCTCATGTTGGCAATGGTAAGAAATTGTTACTTCTTCAACACCTGCCTATTGTGTTTCTACCATAAAATTTTGCAGGATTAATGGTTATGGTGAATGACTGACACATTGCAATTTACCCTTTAACTTGTCCTTCAGATTATTATCAATAGACAATAGACAATAGACAATAGGTGCAGGAGTAGGCCATACAACCCTTCAAGCCAGCACCGCCATTCAATGTGATCATGGCTGATCATCCACAATCAGTACCCCGTTCCTGCCTTCTCCCCATATCCCCTGACTCCACTATCTTCAAGTGCCCTATCTAGCTCTCTCTTGAAAGTTTCCAGAGAACCGGTCTCTGCCACCCTCTGAGGCAGAGAATTCCACAGACTCACAACTCTCTGTGTGAAAAAGTGTTTCCTCATCTCCGTTCTAAATGGCTTAACCCTCATTCTTAAACTGTGGCCCCTGGTTCTGGACTCCCCCAACATCGGGAACATCCACCTATCCACCTATAATGTCCTCCATAATCCTTTGGAAGATTGGACGCAGAGTGGTGCAGTTGGTAGAGCTTCGGTCTCACAGAACCAGAGATCCTGATTCGATCCTGACCTCAAGTGCTGGCTGTGTGGAGTTTGCACATTCCCCCTGTGACCACCTGCATTTCCTCCCACATCCCAAGGACGTGAGGATTTGTAGGCTAATTGGCTTCTGTAAATTGTCCCTGGTGTGTAGGGAGTGGATGAGAAAGAGGGATAACATAGAACTAATGTGAACTAGCGATCAATTGCCGGCGTGGACTTGGGAGACTGAAAGGATTGTTTCCATGCTGTATCTTTCAATCAATTAGTCAATTGCACAACATACATCAAATGTTGTGAGTGTCTCAGTTCTATGAAAGACATTGGTAACTTGGATACAAAAGATTAATTGGTGTAAAAGAACATATCAGCAAACATCTGGTGAATGGACCGGTGCCTTTGTCAACATGTGATTTAATAGGACCTCGTAGGGCTAACATTTATACAGTACTTTTCAAGTCAGATTATTTCAAAACATTTCATACGATACATTAATTTTTTATAAAATCCAATCATTGTTAATGTGTCAATTACAGGCAATAAATCTAGACTACTAGTAATGCGTAGGAAGGAACTGCAGATGCTGGTTTATACCGAAGATAGACACAAAATGCTGGAGTGACTCAACGGGTCAGGATGGATCTCTGGAGAAAAGGAATAGGTGACATTTCAGGTCGAGACCCTTCTTCTGATGTCTGAAGAAGGTTTCTGACCCTATTCTTTTTCTCCAGAGATGCTGCCTGTCCAGTTGAGTTGCTCCAGCACTTTGTGTCTATCTTCTGAGACTATTAGTAACTTCAGTGTAAGTCCAGAACCATATTTATTTATGGTAAACCTTATTTTAGCAGAGATTAAAATATGTCAGTGACTATGATGAAACAGCAATCAGGATAAAGTGTGATCTCACTGAGTGAACTAGTTACCTGTGGCTTAAAATGTAAGTATATCTGACATGTATAGCTCATGAACCAACGGTTCTTGGTACAGGCAGTAACATTAATACACGTGTCTAATCAAAGCCAAATCCCCAAATCAATAATAACTCGATTTTTTATCAAGGCTTTTTCCCTGAAACCTTGTTTTCTTTCCCTGATTTTTATAGGTCGCAGCTTCACCCTGCATGCAATATTTTCTCAGCTGAGAAACTGCTCCAGGATTCTTAAGCTCGATGAGCTGAATCAAAATTATGCTTCAACGATTCTTTGCCTTTGTGTTCAAGGTGGTGGTAAACCAGTGTATGAAACTTTCAGCAAAATAATATGGTGATTTGGAGTACCAGCCACTCACAGACAAGCATGACTCCAGCATACTGTGGACAAATGACACAGGATCGAGAGGTGAGACAGGTGAGAGGAGGAGAACATGAGATGGCAGAAGGTTGCAACTGCATAACCTGCTCACATGAATTAATCTGAGTTTGAGATCAAGTGCATTGTCAAGACATAGAGTCATAGAATCATACCGCTCGGCAACAGGCCCTTCGTTGCCCATGACGACCAAGATGCCCCACCTACACTCGTCCCAGCTCCCCGCGTACGGCCATTATCTCGCTAAACATAGATACATATAGATACATAGAAAATAGGTGCAGGGGTAGGCCATTCGGCCCTTCGAGCCTGCACTGCCATTCAATATGATCATGGCTGATCATCCAACTCAGTATCCCGTACCTGCCTTCTCTCTATACCCCCTGATCCCTTTAGCCACAAGGGCCACATCTAACTCCCTCTTAAATATAGCCAATGAACTGGCCTCAACTACCCTCTGTGGCAGAGAGTTCCAGAGATTCTCCACTCTCTGTGTGAAAAATGTTTTCCTCATCTCGGTCCTAAAAGATTCCCTCCTTATCCTTAAACTGTGACCCCTTGTCCTGGACTTCCCCAACATCGGGAACAATCTTCCTGCATCTAGCCTGTCCAACCCCTTAAGAATTTTGTAAGTTTCTATAAGATCCCCCCTCAATCTCCTAAATTCTGGCGAGTACAAGCCGAGTCTATCCAGTCTTTCTTCATATGACAGGATAGACTCGGCTTGTACCTTTCCTATCCATCTACCTGTCCAAATAACTGTTACATGTCGCTATAGTACCTGCCTCAACTACTTCATCTGGCAGCTTGTTCCATATACCCACCAGTGAAAAAGTTGCCCTTCAGGTTCCTATTAAATCTTTCCTCTCTCACCTTAAACCTCTGTCCTCTGGTTTTTGATTCCCTTACTTTAGGTAAAAGATTTAATGGCATTAAATGACGTTGCATTATTTAATTGTAATGAAGATGAATGGTGCTTGTTCTGTACAAGTCAGTCATCGATATATCAAAGAAGTTGATTTTTATGAGACCCAGTGATATCGGCTCACAGCTGTGAGTAAAAAACACAACACAGAAGTATGGCAGTCAGTGGGCTGAGGGTCCAATGTGGCTGAAACTATAGGATCCTGGAACACCCTCCCCAGCATACTTCTACCCAGTGCTTTTTTTTTGTAGCATAACGGTGCCAGCGCATACCATCACCAAACAAAGCACTGCTTCCAGCTAATGCTCAACCGCGTAACAACGTCACCCATTCCTTCTATTCAGAGATGCTGCCTGTCCCGCTGAGTTACTCCAGCATTTTGTGTCTATCTTTGGTTTAAACCAGCATCTTCAGTTCCTTCCTACATAAATAGACTATTGTACCTGGGTACAACCCAAATCGTAACATTGATTTTTATTACTTTTCAAAGGTGAGTGGTAATCTGACTGTGATTTGTAAAGTAACGAATGGTTTCAGTGGAGTGCTTGCAAACAATTGCTTTTTGTATGTAGAATGAGCAACATGAGAAACAAGAGAACACAAGAGAACAATGGACCTACATCGGTTCGGAAGCATTTGTAGTGAGCAAAGGATATTGTAAATCTCCCCAAAATTCCTCCAGCCCTTCACCCCCACCAACCCAACCAACCCAACCAAAGAGAAAGTTGTGGAGGATGTCAATTACATTTTCAAGAATGATGGATGGGATTTATATAGCGCCTTTCTAATACTCAAGGCGCTTTACATCGCATTATTCATTCACTCCTCAGTCACACTCGGTGGTGGTAAGCTACTTCTGTAGCCACAGCTGCCCTGGGGCAGACTGACGGAAGCGTGGCTGCCAATCTGCGCCTACGGCCCCTCCGACCACCACCAATCACTCACACACATTCACACACATTCACACACAGGCAAAGGTGGGTGAAGTGTCTTGCCCAAGGACACAACGACAGTATGCACTCCAAGCGGGATTCGAACCGGTTACCTTCCGGTTGCCAGCCGAACACTTAGCCCATTGTGCCATCTGTCGTCCCAAATGAGATTGATAGCTTTGTTAGGCATGAGAGTCAAAGGATGTGGAATAAAAAGAAATTGTGCAGCACGGTGGCACAGCGGTAGAGTTGCTGCCTAACAGCGCCAGAGACCCAGGTTCGATCCTGACCACGGGTGCTGTCTATGTGGAGTGTTTACATTCTTCCTGTGACTGCCTGGATTTTATCCGGGTGATACAATTTCCACTCACATTCCAAACACGTGTGGGTTTGTAGGTTAATTGACTTCTGTAAATTGTCCCTAGTCTGGAAGACAAAATTAGTGTATGGGTAACGCTGGTTGGCGTGGACTTGGCGGGCCAAAGGGCCTGGATCCATGCTGTATCGCTAAACTAAACTGAACTAAACTAAAAAAAAGGAATACCATTTGTCCATGTTCTCCAGAGATGCTGCCTGACCAGTTGAGTTACTCCAGCACTTTGTGTCCTTTTGTGGAAACCCAGCATCTGCAGTTCCCTTTTCTACAATGGAATGCAGATTATCAATAGTCCAATTCAACAAAGGCATCCTTCTGCTCCTATAAAGTGATAGCCCTTCTGTAACCACAAGGGCAGGATTGTATTTATTAATGAAAAAGAGTGAAACGGGGTTAGGTGATAGCATGCAACATCTTCCTGACGTCAAAGAATAACAAAGTCGACTGCACAAATCACAAACAGTCAGTGCTCTCGATTCTAAATAGAAATAAATAAAATTCAAAACCAAGTAATTGGGCTGTATCAGATTTAATTTAGGCAGAGATTAAGTGTTATACAAATGTAAAATTAATCAATTTTAATTAATTTTAAACTGCATCAATAAATGCTAATAATAGATATTTTGAATTTCCAAATCAGATATCTGGGGGTAATGGCTGTGGAAAGATAAACACCCTCTCCCCATGCTGTGGGATCCCCTTCAATTAAAAGCCTCTATCAATTTAGAAGGATGAGAGGGAATCTTATTGAAACATATAAGATTATTAAGGGATTGGACACGCTAGTGGCAGAAAACATGTTCCCGATGTTGGGGTAGTCCAGAACCAGGGTGCCACAGTTTAAGAATAAGGGTTAGGCCATTTAGAACGGAGATGAGGAAAAACGTTTTCACCCAGAGAGTTGTAAATCTGTGGAGTTCTCTGCCTCAGAAGGCAGTGGAGGCCAATTCTCTGGATGCTTTTAAGAGAGAGTTAGATAGAGCTCTTAAAGATAGCAGAGTCAAGGGATATGGGGAGAAGGCAGGAACGGGGTACTGATTGTGGATGACCAGCCATGATCACAGTGAATGGCGGTGCTGGCTCGAATGGCCGAATGAGCAACTCCTGCATCTATTGCATATTGTCTATAATCTCAGACAAGTAAATTCATTTAATTTACCACCACAACTCTCTGAGAGAGAGAATTCCAAAGATTCAACATCCTCAGAGCGAAGAATTTCCTTATCTTCTCCTTCTTAGCACCATCCTACACACTCGGGACAATTTACAATTTTACCGAAGCCAATTAACTTACGAACCTGTACGTCTTTGAAGAGTGGTAGGAAACCAGAACATCCGGAGACAACCCACGTAGTGACAGAAAGATCGTACAAACTCCATACGTTGATTCTGATCTAAAAATACATCTCTTGTCAGTGCGACTATTTACTCAATAAAGTAGGACTGACAGGTTCTCAACCCCTAGAACATTTACATCATGCTTTTTCTTTTATTGAACATTGAATTGTTCCGTTACACTCCTGCTGTTTATGTTTGTGCACAATCACGGGAAGGTAAAATAGAAAATAAAGACAGCCTTTCTTAATCCAATTTCTTAATGGCTTCACTGGGCAATGAAATATTGCACGCAAATCCTTCAAAAGGAAGATTACAAAAGCAACATTGAAATGATCAAGCAAAATATGAAGATTTTTACTGATCAATTTCACTATCTTAATTGTTCAAATGCACAGTTTTTAAACACGATGCAATTACTGTCCTGTTAGTAAATAATTAATCCAAAGAGTGCTAATCTTTTTTCCTGACTTTATGAATCTGTCTAGGTTTTATACCTTGGATTCCCTAACTTGTGACTTTCCAGCAATTTAACCTTACTTCTAGATAGACACAAAATTCTGGAGTAACTCAGCAGAACAGGCAGCATCTCTGGAGAGAAGGAATGCGTGACGTTTTGGTTCAAGACCCTATTTCAGACTGAGAGTCAAAATGTAACAATACTTCTGTCCCTTTACAATTGTAAAGTTTTGTAGACTGTGTTCAGACAGCAAATTGATAAATGTTATAGGACATTGATATATTTTGATGCTGGATTTGTCATGTTGATTTCTAATACATTTTACAAGTTCAAGTTTGCGTTTATTGTAACTTAACCAATTAAGGTACAGTGAAATTTCAGTTACCATACAGCCATACTAAGTAAAAAGACCCTCCACAGTTTGCTGCTGCCGACGGTCCGTAGCCCATAGCCCAAGCCCTCGCGTTGGGATGATGGAAACTCCAACGTCGGGATGAATCGGAACACTGGTACAGCAAAACCATTCTAGTTGTTTATAGACGGGGGCAATGTTTATTGAAGGTTAACTTATTTAACAATTCCCCCACTAATGATTTGACTAATCTAGTTTAGCTTAGTTTAGAGATACAGCGCGGAAACGGGCCCTTCAGCCCATCGAGTCCGCGTCGACCAATGATTCCCGTGCACTATACCTATCCTACACACACTAGGGACATTTTCTTTTACATTTATACCAAGACAATTAACCTACAAACCTGTGCGTCTTTGGAATGGGGGAGGAAACCAAAGATTTGGAGAAAACCAACGCAGGTCACGGGGAGAACGTACAAACTCCACACAGACAGCACCCATAGTCAGGGTCGAACCCGGGTCTCTGGTGCTGTAAGGCAGCAACTCTACCGCTGCGCCACCGTGCCATCCAGTATTAGACAATAGACAATAGGTGCAGGAGTAGGCCATTTGGCCCTTCGACCCAGCACCGCCATTCAATGTGATCATGGCTGTTCATCCACAATGAGTACCCCGTTCCTGCCTTCTCCCCATATCCCCTGACTCCGCTAATTTTAAGAGCCCAATTTTTAAGAGCTCTCTCTAGAAAGCATCCAGAGAACCTGCCTCCACCGCCCTCTGAGGCAGAGAATTCCACACACTCACCACTCTCTGTGAGAAAAAGTGTTTCCTCGTCTCCGTTCTAAATGACTAACTTCTTATTCTTAAACTGTGGCCCCTGGTTCTGGACTCCCCCAACATCGGGAACATGTTTCCTGCCTCTAGTGTGTCCAAGCCCTTAACAATCTTATATGTTTCAATGAGATTGCCTCTCATCCTTCTAAACTCCAGAGTGTACAAGCCCAGCTGTTCCATTCTCTCAGCATATGACAGTCCCGCCATCCCGGGAATTAACCTTGTAAACCTACGCTGCACTCCCTCAATAGCAAGAATGTCCTTCCTTAAATTAGGGGACCAAAACTGCACACAATACTCCGGGTGTGGTCTCACTAGGGCTCTGTACAACTGCAGAAGGACCTCTTTGCTCCTATATTTGGACTTTATTCTGACTTTAATAAACTTGTCTTTCTACCGGATCTTTTGTATTCACCTTCCATTCTTATATACCGTATGTTTCTTCTGCACTGCACTTTCTTACAATTCTCACTTTATGCAATCCCATGTGTAGGAAGGAACTGCAGATGATGGTTTAAACCGAAATGCTGGAGTAACTCAACAGGACAGGCAGCATCTCTGGAGTAAAGGAATGGGTGACGTTGCGGGTCGAGACCCTTCTTCAGCACTTTGTGTCTATCTTCTTTCCCACAATTTTGGTATGTACTCTGCAATTTGCATCATTACTAGTAAATTCAAAGGACTGCTGAATTCACATTGTCTCCATGGAATAAATATAAACATTGCATTATACCATGCATTGATGCTGTGAAGAGCATATCGCAGTACTGACCACTACAGCAGGAGAAGGGATTCACTTCATTGATCAGCAGTGGAGAACTTGCATCTCAGCATTCCTTGTATATAACACTTCAGATGAAGCACATAGTTTAATTAAACAGCACAGCAGTCATCATACCTTAATAAGAAAAAATACATTAACTACAAAGGGAAGCCACAATAAAAAGTAAAGTAGTCAAGTTTTGGAAAATGACCATTATTGAACCATCCTAAAATGCTCCAAGTACCAGCACCATTAATTCACATCACAATGCAGGATTTGGATCCATACCAGTGCCAGTAAAGTTATTGGATAAATCACGGACAATGGGCAATAATTGTAAAATGATAATATAAGGCAGATGCAGGGTATCTTGGCAGGGTTAGTATAATGATATAATAATCTATGGAATAGTCTTTATTAGGTCCCAAAGTATGTGTCCAAACCTCGCAGAGCACCCAGAGAATGAGAAAGGTAATGAAAGGGGGTTTAATTAAATGCTTTTAATTGTGAGAAGACTTCTATAGGCACAGTAATCTGGAGATTTCACTGCTCTGTGAAAAATCCAGCCAATTCACCTCAAGCATTAAGACATTTTAAACATTCATGCTTAAAACTAAAGTGCTTCTTGCACCTCACAAAATTTTCATTGTGGACCAAATCATCTGAGGGAATTAAGGTGGCATATGGAATGAGAACTAGATTCGACATACTGGGAATCAGGCGTCTTGGCCTAGAGGTTCTGAAAATATAAGCCACTCTCTGCTGAGGGATATTATTTAACTCTGAGTCCAAAACTGTTAATATTTTTGCTGATGCAGGAATTCCCTTTTTTTTTCTCGAATCAACTGCTTTTCAATTCTTCCTGATTGTTTTTACATGTGGTTTCTGTTTAGGATTCAATAGATTGAAACAAGACACAGCCAAATCCCACACAGTGATTCAGGAACTGGATGATCTGAAGCCAATCCAGCTTCTAAGCCTCTAGGATCCACAAAGAACTGCCTCGGAGGAGATACTAGGAACACAGGGGGCCATACATTATTCAGCTTGTAATAATTGCATGATCTCTAGATTTCAACAGCAATTTCCCATTGTGATGCTGAATAGTATTTATCTTACCACAGAAGGTAGTTGAGGCCAGTTCATTGGCTATATTTAAGAGGGAGTTAGATGTGGCCCTTGTGGCTAAAGGGATCAGGGGGTATGGAGAGAAGGCAGGGATGGGATACTGAGTTGGATGATCAGCCATGATCATATCGAATGGCGGTGCAGGCTCGAAGGGCCGAATGGCCTACTCCTGCACCTATTTTCTATGTTTCTATGTTTCTATCTATAAGCTCTGATCCAGTTTAGTGCCCAGTTGATTCTGAATATCAAGTGTTTATCACTTATTCACTTGCCATGCACGTAATTAAAGTTTGTAGAATGTATTAATTCAAACAGGAAAAATTATTTTTCATTGGTGTTTAATTGAGGTCACTTTAATTTCATGTTGCATGAATATTGTTGTGTTTTATTACTGTTTATGACTGCAGACCAATTTCCCTCCTGGGATAAATAAAGTCATGTGGTATCATATCGTAGGTTGAGTTTAAGGGCAGCATTTGTGCAAAAAGCTAAAAAGCGAAGATGTTTGGGGATATGACCATGACTGAAGCTAGGACCAATAAGGTTGGCGTGAAGCTAGTGGGAGATGATTAGATTATTGTTGGAGAAGGATTCAGAGCAGGAGGATGTTACAGAGGTGCATCCCACCAGCAGAGGGTGGTACAAAGGGGTATGAGCACATGGGAGTTAAAAAAGTTAGTTTTAAAATGAGCAAGACAGAAATCAATGAAGGGACCGTCAAAAGGAAGAGTGACAGATGAACAGACAGCAGAGATTAGGATGAGCTTCTATTGACAATAAGTCAGACAGGGAAGTCAGCCAGAGAGAAGGAAGGATAGTTTAAGTATGGTGTGGAAACAGGACAGAAGAGGTAAAGATAGACAATGTTGTTCGGGCCCCTTAAAATCACATATTCACGAGGGTCTGAAACCGCAAGGACAAATAGGATGCCAGAATGATGTCAATAGCTGCCAGGAGGTTGAGAGGGTCAAAGGAAAACAGCACACCATGCTTAAAGTTACAGGGCAGTCACAGTGATGCAGCGGTAGAGTTGCTGCCTTACAGCGAATGCAGCGCCAGCGACCCGTGTTCGATCCCGACTACGGGCGCTATCTGTACGGAGTTTGTACATTCTCCTCGTGACCTGCGTGGGTTTTCTCCGAGATCTTTGATTTCCTCCCACATTCCAAAGACGTACAGGTTTGTAGGTTAATTGTTCCTAGTGGGTGTAGGATAGTGTTAATGTGCGGGGATCGCTGGTCGGCACGGACCCGGTGGGCCGAAGGGCCTGTTTCCATGCTGTATCTCAAAACTAAACTAAATTGCAGTTTGTGGCTTTCATTGCAGCCATTTAAATGCTTTGGCAAAAATAAAACTTGATTGAGGGGATGTACGGATTTTGGAGATCACAATAAATGAGAAAATTGCAGAGGCAGGAAGATCTTAGTTGTACCAGTAGTTTGTAAGAACAAGAATGAAGATTTTTTTTGTTCGGGATGAGTTCCAACGTCAAATGTGAAAGGACATCAACATTCAATTATAAAGCCAGTGAGCATGCGGTCAGCAGGAGGAGGATATCATGATCAAGACAAGTTAAGAGAAGATATTTTAGTTTAGTTTAGTTTAGAGATACAGCGTGGAAACAAGCCCTTTGGCCCACTGAGTCCAAACCGCACAGCGATCCCTATACTCTAACACTATCCTACACACACTAGGGACAAACTACATTTATACCAAGCCAATTAACCTACAAACCTGTACTTCTTTGGAATGTGGGAGGAGATCCCAGAGGAAACCCACGTAGGTCACGGGGAGATCATACAAACACCGTAGACAAACACCCATAGTCAGGATCGAACCCGGGTCTCTGGCGCTATAAGGCAGTAGCCACTGTACCACCCTGTACTGCATCTTGTAAGACAGGGGAAACGTAAGAGGGAAGGGAGTAGATGTGGGATAGCACAGCTTTGTGAGGGGAAAGCGAAACTGGAGGTAAATGAACAAATGGTTTTAATCTTAATTAACAGCAGTGAAGTCCTTACATTTGTTAAAGGTGAAGATGAAGACAGGAATGGTAAAGATGTTTAGGAAGCAATAGCGGGGCAGAAATGTAGCCTGGCGTTTGCATTCCAGGATAATACTGGGGTGGTGAACAGTTTAAGCATGAGACACGGCCAGATGTGTTATAACCAAACCTAGTAATAAATGGTGAAAGTACTATTTATGTAGTTATGTTTGAAATATATCACTGAAAAGACACACAAACAAAGAAAGGACAAGCCAGGTTTTCCTATATCCCAAGAATAACCAGTTCCTTTGATAGTACTGTTTTCCAATAAATCACAAATTAATTGAATTTCCCTTAGGCTGGGTCAATATATCTTCCACGGCATATTTCATGATTTGGTTGCCATCAATAAGAAAGCTACTTCAGCTGAAAATCAGCTGAAAGTTTCCTCAGGTTGAAATTTTTATTGCTCTCTGTCTATTCAATCCATTAATTAAGTTTAAAAAGCTAGCGTGGGTTTATTATTTCTACAGAAATGGTTTCCATGGAGCTTTGTGGGAATTTTAAACGTGGGATCATCCTCTTTGCCCCTGTGCCTTCCCTGCTTCCAAGCAAATAATCACAATTACCATAGTTAGACACAAGAGGCCACAGAGGAAATATTCATTTTGTCACTAAGTGCATGCAGGAACATCATTACTTGTACTTACTGATGTGATTTTAACTCCATTGATATCAATGGAACTAAATATGTAGGGGTGAGTACATTTAGAGACCAGTATTCACGCACTCATTTAGTAAAGACAAATGGAGTGGTGAACAGTTTAAGCATGAGACACGGCCAGATGTGTTATAATTTGACCTTTGATCTCACTTCTTTATTATAGGCTATTTCCACCATTTACTTTCTTTCAATCCATTCATAACATTGGCATTTTGTTGATTATCAATTCTTATTGATTCCAATTCTTAACTCTTAGATTGTCATTTAATTATTGAAGCAGAAATTCCTCTGCTGTTTTGTGTGTTAAAATCACAATCTGGTAACCTATGCACCTTGGATATCAACCTACCTGATCTCCCTGATGCTAAACACTTTAACTCCCCCTCCCATTCCCACACTGACCGTTCTGTCCTGGGCCTCCTCCATTGTCAGAGTGAGGCCCAGTGCAAATTGGAGGAACAGCACCTCACATTTCACTTGGGCAGCTTACATTCCAGCGGTATGAATATTGCCTTCTCTAACTTCAAGTAACCCCTGCTTTACCTCTCTCTCCATCCCTCCCCCTTCCCAGTTCTCCATCCAGACTGACTGTCCCCGATTGTATTTTATCTCTGTTGCCACCTTCTCCTAGCTAACAATGATTTATTCTACATTTTTCTTGATCTGCACCCCTTTTGATGTCTCGTTCTCACACCTAACACTTCCTTATCTCTGTGTCACACTCTCCCCTGACTTTCAGTTTGATGAAGGGTCTCGACCCTTATACGTCACCCATTCCTTCTATCCAGAGATGCTGCCTGTCCCGCTGAGTTGCTCCAGCATTTTGTGTCTATCTACCTTGAATGCCAAATTTGAAATTGAATACAATGGAAGCTAATTTCAGAAGGGGATACCAATGGTTTCATGGTGTAATTGCTCAATGCAACAGAGAACAGAACTCCCCTCTTAGAAAATATACGTGTCTATTTTTCCACATGCCTTCTTGCCAAATACCACATAGCTCACTTACAGGTATCTCTTGAATAGACAGAGACTTGGTCTGCGCTGGGGATTCTATTCCACATGAGTTTTCTTTCACCCAGCTTCATCCTAGGCATTTCCTTTCATTTCTCTCTTCCTCATCTGCTTATCCACTTCCCGTAAATGCGTCAATGATCTTCATCTGAACCAGATTCTGGATTTCCCCCTTATGTTTATTTTAACCCACAAAGCGAATTATAAAGAAAGTCTATAAGAACCTTATGTCTTTTTTTAAAAATCTGAATGACTGTCGTGCAGCAAATTATAGTAACGTTAGGATTTAACGTAAACAGGAATTCAGAATGAGCTAATTTAGTGCCATCAGCAAAATCCTTTACACGTGAATTATTCCCGTGACAGCCTTAATAATAATCTGTCAGTCACTAAATTTCCACTATAATAATTCGAATGATCGGAATTTTATCTGCCATTGGCACTTTGCAAACTTATTTTAGAGACAAGGGCAATAAGAGGATTGTGCCACAATATTACTACGTGTTATTAGTATTGTAGTATTATTCCACTATTCCTGTGCAGCGGTAGAGTTGCTGCCTTTCAGCGCCAGAGACCCGGGTTCGATCCTGACCGTGGGAGTTTGTACGTTCTCCCAATGATCGTGTGGGTTTTATCTGGGTGCTCCGGTTTCCTCCCACATTCCATAGACATGCTAGTTTGTACGTTGATTGGCTTCTGTAAATTGCCCCTACTGTGTAGGGCGTGAAACTGGGATACCATAGAATTATTGTACGGCTGATCGTTTGTCAGTGTGGACTAAGTGGGCCAAAGGGCCTGTTTACACACTGTATTATCTAAATGGTGGCCGATTAGGAAAAGGGGAGATGCAACGAGATCTGGGTGTCATGGTACACCAGTCATTGAAAGTAGGCATGCAGGTGCAGCAGGCAGTGAAGAAAGCGAATGGTATGTTGGCATTCATAGCAAAAGGATTTGAGTATAGGAGCAGGGAGGTTCTGCTGCAGTTGTACAGGGTCTTGGTGAGACCACACCTGGAGTATTGTGTACAGTTTTGGTCTCCAAATCTGAGGAAGGACATTATTGCCATAGAGGGAGTGCAGAGAAGGTTCACCAGACTGATTCCTGGGATGTCACGACTTTCTTATGAAGAAAGACTGGATAGACTCGGATTGTACTCGCTAGAATTTAGGAGATTGAGGGGGGATCTTATAGAAACGTACACAATTCTTAAGGGATTGGACAGGCTAGATGCAGGAAGATTGTTCCCGATGTTGGGGAAGTCCAGGACAAGGGGTCACAGCTTAAGGATAAGGGGGAAATCCTTTAGAACCGAGATGAGAAAAACATTTTTCACGCAGAGTGGTGAATCTCTGGAACTCTCTGCCACAGAAGGTAGTTGAGGCCAGTTCATTGGCTATATTTAAGAGGGAGTGAGATGTGGCTAGAGGGATCCCTTGTGGCTAGAGGGATCAGGGGGTATGGAGAGAAGACAGGTACGGGATACTGAGTTGGATGATCAGCCATAATCATATTGAATGGCGGTGCAGGCTCGAAGGGCCGAATAGCCTACTCCTGCACCTATTTTCTATGTTTCTATGTTTCTATCCCTACTGTAAACTAAACTAAACTATTCAGTATGATCCTCTATCTCAATACTATATTCCTGCTCTTGCTTCTTAGTTTTTCATGCTTTTTATGTCTAAAGGTTTAGCTAATTAATTCTTAAATATATTCAGTGACTTTGCCTTCTCTAGTGAAGAATTCCACAAATTCATCACCCTCTAAGTGAAGAAATTTCACTTAGAACATAGAAAAAGTGCAGGTGTGGACCATTCGGCCCTTCGATGAAACATTTCAGTCTAAATTTTCACTGTACCTCGTGACAATATACTAAACTAAACTAAATTAAATAGGTATGTTACAAAACTTACCTTCAGCGGCGCTGTAATTCTGCCACTGGCCGTGTGCGCGATTTTGGCGCGTTTGAGGGGGGGGGCGGGTTTTTTTCCGACCTGGTCCTGAATTATATCTTGTTGGAGTGCAAGATGTTGCTAAAGAATCGTTCCTACGGCCGTTTTGTGTGTTTTAAAAAAAAATTCACCCGACAAGTTAATCGCTGGAATGATTTTAAAATCAGCTTCTGATGCGTCAATGCCGACAACGGGGACGGATTTTATGGAGGACCAGGTAAAAGAAAGTAGTTTATTTTTATGTATAAAAGTGTTTCTTAAGATGTATTTAATTCACATTTTAAGTTGCGAAACGGTGATTTAGTCCCCCGAAGAACTGGCAGTGGATATGGGGGTATAAATTCACCGCATCCTGAATGTTCCAAATGGTCCCGTTCCAGAAAATCCCACTCGCAAGCTGATTTAAATGGCCATTAATTTACAGGTATTAAACATTAAATTCCTTCCATTTGGCCTATAAACCCATGACAATGAGATTTAAAAACTATGTTATATTCTGAATTCTTGTGTGAATGTTATTTGGACACTTAGGCTATTTAAAAATGTTAATCTATTCTTAAGAAATGGATTGATTTTTAGATCTAGTAATTGAATTTTGTAATTAGCTACAATTAGGTAACTAACTAATTATATGCTTTAATTTCATCATCTAAGTAAGATTGTTTCATATTTGTTTCAGAATGCTTCAACCTATAATAACTGAACATTTCTTTCAGTTCTCTTAAATTTTAAGAAAGTTATGGGCTTTTAAATGTTCTCGATCACAGCTTTTGTGTTAAGTCAATGAAAAAGCAATAGGGAACAAGATGCCAATTTCCGAGTATGAAAATGGCCATAATTTTTTTAATACTGAAGATATGAAAGTGAATTAGGTGTCAAATTAAACTTATTTTTATGCTTTATCTGATGGGATAAATTAAAGACTTGATTTTTAAAATCTCAAAATTTTGTAACATTGCTAAATTAAACTAAACTAAACTAAACAAAAACTAAACTAAATGCTTTACTCTCTATGCTAAGATTATACCCCATCTTTCTAATCAACACACTAATTGCGAGAAACATTCTCTCCACATCCAGAATGCCCAGCTTTGTCAGAATGTTATGACACACGCATGCACACACACACACACATACGCATGCGCACGCACACGCGGAGAAAAATGAGATTTTATGGAAAGCCTCTTCTCTCTCCTTAGGTTTCGTCAATTGGTGAGACCAGACAGGTTTTTATAATAGACTGTAACGTTGCTGAAGTTAACCAATGTTACGAGTGGGAGGGTTTGGCACATTTACAGATGCAGGAGCCAATTTGTTTCACAGCTGTTTTTATTTTTGCAGATTCGAACTATAATCAAGGCAAGTTTACCAGGAAAACAAAGGAGAAAACAGCCAAGATACTTTTATAAATGGCACTGGTGTAAAACGAGAAATTTTCATAAATCCTTTTAAGTCTCACTTCCACTGCAGGATGGCTTAAGTTGGGTTTAAAGTTCTCCTTTGCAAATGACTGATAGTTCTCATGAACTCGTTTAAACTCGTAACCTATTCACTCATGAGGTCGTGACCTATTCACTATGCCAGCAAGGTCAACACGGGGCGACACGGTGGCGCAGCGGTAGAGTTGCTGCCTTACTGCGCCTGGGACCTGTAGATTAGTATGTCTTTACTATATATATCATCACACAGATTATGCATGCTACACATTCCTTACAACCATACAACCACTCCTGATCCGGTCACGCCATGGCCACGCCACCTTGACCCCTGCCAAGGTCTCCAGCTTCATCGCCGGGGATGTTCTTTCAATCTCCTGCACCTGTTCTACCACCGATCACACCTCCGGTGACAGGAGAAAGTGCAGGACTGTACTGTATGCATGCAGGTCACATCTGCAAGCCCACCCTAAAGTACCCGGGTTACGTTTGAACTTCCCTCCAGCTTATTTACACGTACTATATGTAATCAGTAGAACCCACATTCTGCATGCGATTATCATATCTATTTTAGGAGTTAATTCCTTAAGAGGAAGGATGTAGATTAGTTTGTCTTTAATATATATATATATATCACCACACAGATTATGCATGCTACACATTCCTTATGTAGTCTAGTCCAGATCTTCATCCCTACCATGGACACACCAGTCCTGTTAGTCAATGCGTCACTGTCTCTCTTTAGATTTGATGCAGACCACGGGGATGAAACCATGTCATGTTCCCTCCACTTGTACTGCAATAAAGACTACCAGTTATAACCTCTATATGTGGGTCTGATCATTCAACAGGACCCGGGTTCCATCCTGACTACGGGTGCTGTCTGTACACAGTTTGTACGCGTCCTTCCCGTGATCTGCATGGGTTTTCTCCAGATGCTCCAATTTCCTCCCACACTCCAAAGACGGACAGGTTTATAGGTTAATTGGTTTTGGTAAATTGTCTCTAGTGTGTAGGACAGTGCTAGTGTACGGGATCGCTGGCCGGCACGGACAGAGTGGGTCAAAGGGCCTGCTTCCGCGCTGTATCTCTAAACTAGACAAAACTAAACATTTATCGCCCTTCTCTCAATGACACCTCCTAGGCTGCCATCTTGAACCGCCCCCGTCCTTGAGGTGAAGGTACTTGGACAGAGGTGTTAGGCAGGCATTTCCAGAGCCTTACTCCAGTGACAATGAAGGAACAGCGATAAACTTTCAAGAGAGGATGCGGTGCTGTTCCAATGCTCCTGCTGTCTCGGTGGTAAAGTTGCACCACAGGTAGATGGGGTGGTCAAAAAGGCTTTTGCACAGTGTCTTTCTTCAGTCAGACCATTGAGTCTCAAAGTTTGGAGGTCAGGTTACAGTTATACAAGACATCAGTGAGGCCACTTTAGAATATTGTGTTCAATTTTGGTCACCGTGTTATAAGAAAGATGTTGTCAAGCTGGAGAGGGTGCAGAGAAGATTTATGAGGATGTCGCCAGATCTCGAGTGCCTGAGCTATCGGGAGAGGTTGAGCAGGCTACGATTTAACTCCTTGGAGGGGAGGTGGATGAGGGGTTATCTTATAGAGGTGTATAAAATCATGAGAGGGATAGATCAGGTAACCGCACAGTCTTTTGCCCAGAGTAGGGGAATTGAGAGTCAGAGGACATAGGTTTAATGTGAGGGGGGAAAGATTTAAAAGGAACCTGAGGGATAATCTTTTTACACAAAGGATGGTGGGTGTACGGAACGAGCTGCTGGAGGAGGTAGTTGAGGCAGGTACTATCGCGAGATACTTTCGGACAGGTACATGGATAGGATAGGATATGTGCAAACACAGGCAGGTGGGACTGGTGTAGATGGGGGCATGTTGGTTGCCGTGGGAAAGTTTGTTTCCACGCTCTATGACTCTATTGTAGATGCTACTGGTTTTGGAGTTACTGTGTAAGAAACCTTGGCAATTAAGGGTAGCACATTTTACAAATATTAGACAATACAAATGGAATTCTTGCCATGGCCCCTGACTGCTGGAGAAGCCAAGATAGAAATTGTGTTCAATTCTTCTCAGTCTAAATCATTTGTCAAATACAAATGTAGAAATACCTGGAACAATAAATGCAGAGCACAAGATTCATTCACTCATTGTCAATCTCGGCTGAAATTAAGCCTGAAGTCCTGTTAGAGTTTTATTGGGTAAGTATGAAAGATGCGAAAGTTAAATGGTTAAGGTGTCGATTGTTTTGACAGTAGCCTCATTGCTTTGGAATTATACTCTGTTTATCCAAGCAAAGTAATTCTTCACTAATAATACAGGTTTCAAATGATTAAGGTAACTAAACCAGTGATAAAATCTTGAATGGTTCTTCTCCGAGGGATAAGAAAACAATCTAAAGGCAGTGGATAGAGGGGTCTTCCCGCGGGAGCCTGTTGACACAGTATCTCTCCATTTACGTGCTGTGTGTGTGTCTGACTTCAATTCCATATGACCGCAGCTCCACGCTTTCCATTCTTTCCACGTGCAACTTCAATCATCCCCCCGTCACCACCATCCAGAAATGTGGCATCTGTCTCACAAACGATGAGCTCACCATTTGAGACACGTGGATGCTCATTTCATTCCCACATTGTTGTGCTGTGACTTCAACTGATGCTGCGGCTTCCCTTACTGCAGCAACCGTCGCTTCAGATCACATCAACTATCGCTCAGCGTTAAAAATATATTAAATGCACAATGAAATGTCAGACGATTGCCTTTCTCGCATCGTACTATCTATCCAAGTTAGACACAAAATGCTGGAGTAACTCAGGCAGCGTCTCTGGAGAGAAGGAATGGGTGACGTTTCGGGTCGAGACCAGTCTCTTAATATGATCCAGTCTTATTTACCACTGTTAGCCAGAACAAGGTCCAGATTCCCTCTCCCCTGACTCTCAGTCTGAAGAAGGGTCTTGACCCGAAATATCACCTACCCCTTTTGTCCAGTGATGCTGCCTGACCCACTGAGTTACTCCAGCATTTTGTGTCTAACTTCGGTGTAAATCGGCATCTGCAGTTCCTTCCTGCACATATCTGTCCAAGTAACTCGGTGCAGATTTATTAAACCTCTCACACTCAGGCATTTTGACAATGAATTTGATATATTTCCCTTGGATCACTTTAAGAGACTTTTACTGTATTAAGATTGAGGTATTTTTTAAAGCGATCTTCACAATTAGACATTATGCTATTGTTGTCTAAGCAAATATTCCACGCCATCTTCTATTTATGCACGTAAAAATCGTTAGTCTCATTCAAAAGAAATAACAGATAAGACACTCTGCTTCTTCCTAATTTTTCATAGAAAAAGATTGATAAAATTCAAACTAAATTACATTTTTTCTGCACCAAACACAGAGGAGGGTTTCACCTTGTTCAGGCAGTGGAATACTGCTGACCCCATAATAAACAAATACATATATTTTCCCACTTTGCAGTCAATGTTTTACATTCAGTCTCCAACATTCTGATGAAAGGTCTTCAAAATGGGACATTAACCTGTTCACTGCCAAGATTATTTTCCACGTGTATACTCTGACCCGAGTATACTCAGGGGTGGCACTGAACAGGTTAACTCTGTCTCTCTTTCCACAGACACTGCTTGACCTGCTGGATGTCCCAACCTTTTATTTTTGGAGTTCAGATTGTTGGTTTTCTATCCCACATTTAACTTGAGATTCAAGGACTGACAGGGGGCGACAAAATACATTTAAATGTAGAGGTTTCACAGCAGCTAAAACACAAGGAACTGAAGTGCAAATCTAGAGTCAATGGCAGAACATAAATTAAACTTCTTTGCCTCTTTAGAAAGGATGCGGAGAATACGAAAATGCAAGAAGGTACAGGAGCCAGAGAACTGTTACCGCCACAGCTTCTTCCCATCAGCCTCAGCTTCTTGAACCACCCTGCATAAACCTAATGGCAGTAACCCTATCACAACCATTTAAAAAACCCTTCACTTCAGTCTCACTGTGTATTCTATTGTTGCACTAGCATGGTGCAGTTGACTTTGAATAACAGATAATTGACCATGTGTCTGAAGAAGGGTCTCGACCCGAAACGTCGCCTATTCCTTCTCTCCATAGATGCTGCCTCACCCGCTGAGTTTCTCTAGCATTTTCGTCTACCTTCGATTTCTCCTGCATCTGCAGTTCTTTCTTAAACATGTTCATATGTTCATCAGTTCTAGGAGAAGAATTAGGCCATTCGCCCCATCAAGTCTACTCCGACATACAATTATGGCTTATCTATTTTTTCCCTCTCAACCCCATTCTCCTGCCTTCACCCCAAAACGCCTGACACCCTTAGAGTCATAGAGTGACACCGTGTGGAAACAGGCCCTTCGGCCCAACTTGCCCACACCGGCCAACAATGTCCCAGCCACACTAGTCCCACTTGCCTGTGCTTGGTCCATATCCCTCCAAACCTGTCCTATCCATGTACCTGTCTAACTGTTTCTTAAACGATGGGAAAGTCCCAGCCTCAACTACCCCCTCTGGCAGCTTGTTCAATACACCCACCACCCACTGTGTGGAAAAAGTTACCCCTCAGGCTCCTATTCAATCTTTTCCCCTTCACCTTGAACCTCTGAGTTCCAACTCATACCCGGTGCAAATGACAAATAAACACTCTTGACTCTTATATGGACACAAAGTGCTGGAGTAACACAGCAGGTCAGACAGCATCCCTGGAGATGCATTTCCAGAGATGCTGCCAGAGCCACTGAGTTACTCCAGCACTTTGCGTCTATCTTTGGTATAAACCGGCAATGCAGTTCTTCCTTTCCACTGTGTAAGAAGGAACTGCAGATGCTGGTTTAAACCGAAGATAGACATAAAAAGCTGGAGTAGCTCAGTGGGAAAGGCAGCATCTCTGGAGAGAAGGAATGGTCTGAAGAAGGGTCTCGACCTGAAATGTCACCCATTCCTTCTCTCCAGAGATGCACCTGCCCTCTGAGCTACTCCAGTACTCTGAATAGTCAAGTGGATGTCAAATTTCAGTTATGTATGTGAGTTGTTTTCTGGAACAATGCACCTGAACTCGCAGGATAATCCCAGCTGTGGCCAGGGCCGGATTTAGATGAAGAGAGGCCCTAAGCTGTTCCACATGTGAGGCCCCCTCCGCGTTGGTTTTCAGCGCTGGCGGCGAGGCAGCCATGGCGGCCAAATCTCCCACAATTCAAAGCAAGGGAGAAAGTGCCCAGCGCCGACTAGTTGCCTTTGCAGTGCGCATGCGCAGGGCGGCCGATGATGTGCTGGCCGTGGTTGTGCGCATGTGCATGGGGAGGACGTGCAGGCCGCAGCAATGCGCATGTGCAAGGCGGCCTGCCGTGCCGTGCCGGCGGATGAGGAGCGAGAGGTGCCCGGCGGCCCGGACACGGATAACGGGGGGAGACGGAGAGAGAGAGAGAGATAGAGAGGGGGGCCCGCCCAGAGTTGAACGGCAGGTGTCCTGCCTTGGCCGGAGGCCCCCCCTAGATCTCGAGGCCCTAAGCTTAAGCTTGTCTAGCTTGTAGGTAAATCCGGGCCTGGCTGTGGCTTTCTGTTTCGTGTCCAATGTTGAGCACCTCATGGAATCCAGCAGCTGGACGTATATTTGTTGCCGGGGTATTTGTCAACTGTATCAGTGTTGCATAGACTTGGCACATGAGAGGCAAGTTTATTCATTAGGGACGGTCTCACCCATTGAGTCTGAAGAAGAGTCTCGACCCGCAACGTCACCCATTCCATCTCTCCAGAGATGCTGCCTGTCCCGCTGAGTTACTCCAGCTTTTTGTGTCTATCTACAGTCAACCTCAGCATCCCGAGGGAGAAGGTAGCAGCCTAAGGCAATTGACATCAGCAACTCAATGGCAGGATGCCTATGATGCCAGTGGATCAAGAGCCCCTTTAAACGTATACAGTCCCAGGATCATTTGCTCAATTGGGTTATTTGAAGGTCATATCACTTGAAACACAATTTCTGTGCACTTACCAACTTAACGCATGCATTGTACCCTTGTGACTATTTCTCTCTATTCTCACTCCAGCGCACAAATAAAGCAGTAATGGAAAGCTAAGTTGGTATAATCTCCCCCTGGTCCTGAAGGTGAGAAGTGAATCATTGCATGTGAGTCATTTGGATGTGAAAAAACCTCCCTTATATTTGTCATGTGTTCTTTCCATCGGGCAAGTCGCAGTAAACTTGTCATTTATAAGCTCGGATTTCACTTATTTAGTATGAATGAAGGTGATTTATGAAGTGCAAAGCATGAAACGTCAAATGAATTACTACCTTGACCTGCTGCTGGAACAGAGGAGGTAGTGGAATTACAAGGTAATTTATTTCAGTGCGACAATCAAACTCTTTTCCCTGTGGACGTATTCCCCACATGCGAGCGAGCCTCATTTCAACCTGCAAAAAGTGAAGGTAGATGTTGGACGCTGAGAAGTTTACATTCTCTCTTTCCCTTCCCATGCGCAAGTCACCTTACCATTGTGTCATTCTGACCAGACAGGAGTCCAGGTTGGTACATTGGACCTCTGCTTTTCACCAGTGCTCAGTGGTAATACGAGGACAAAACGATGCTGAACAATCTGCATCAATAAAGAACCATGCCGGTGAGGTCAGGCATTTTCTAAAAAAATGTCTGTTACCAATGCATTGATGGCCACACTTTGCAGGCCATGGCTAATCATGAATACTACTAAATTATGGATGGCACGGTGGCGCAGCTGTAGAGTTGCTGCCTTACAGCGCCAGAGACTCGGGTTCGATCCTGTATGGAGTTTGCACGTTCTCCCCGTAACCGCGTGGATTTCCCCCAAGATCTTCGGTTAGTGAGTGAGTGAGTGAGTATCGGATACAGACTATAAAAGCTTTCAACCCATTGTGAAGGAAGGAACTGCAGATGCTGGTTTACACCGAAGATAGACACAAAATGCTGAAGTAACTCAGTAGATCAGGCAGCATCTCTGGAGAAAAGGAATAGGTGACCCTTCTTCGAATCACCTATTGAACTACTCCAGCACTCTGTGTCTATAAAACAGTTTTACATCACCTTACATTGTACAAGGGAGGAAAATAATTGTTTCGGCTTTATTCAAACAGTCTGGAATGTCCGGGAGCCTGGAGAATTCTTGACTTTTCTGGTAGTAAACTGGTAAATGCCAAGTGGGCTTCATGTCTCAGTGGGTGTGTAAGTGTTGTGTAGACAAACTGTTAAAAAGCCTCACATGTCAAGAATACTATAACTACTCATTGCAGACGCACTGCAGACATTTCATTTTAACACAGCCTTGCTGGTTTCAATAAACTGAAATGAAACTAAGCCAGTGATAGAGTCTGATACAGAGCAGGGCTGTCATGAACCTCCAGTAAGTCTCCAAAAGCAGAGAACGTTTCTGTAAACTTAAACTTTTATGGCCTTCAGGATACATTTAACAGTCAAGTGTGAGGGAAAGGCTCTATTACATTTAGTCTTTTAATCATTTTGCCCAAAGAACTTGTCTCAAATAAACATGTTTTTGCAAGTTTGACAAGAATATAGCAACTGTTGACAATGGATTATGGCCAATTTCTTCACATAGACTGTCACCTTAGGATAAGCCAAACTTTTAAGTTGAAGCACCATAGCACTGCTACACTCATTGTCCCCCTTTAGAAACACCATTGTATTTCTGTATTGAGCTGCTATCTACCTCATTGAAGACCCTCGGACTATCTTTAATCGGAGTTTACTGGACATTATCATGCACTACACATTGTTCCCTTTATCCTGTATCTGTACACTGTGGATGGCTCGATTGTAATCATGTATAGTCTTTCGAAGGCTTTCGACAAGGTCCCACATAAGAGATTAGTTTACAAACTTAAAGCACACGGCATTGGGGGTTCAGTATTGATGTGGATAGAGAACTGGCTGGCAAACAGGAAGCAAAGAGTAGGAGTAAACGGGTCCTTTTCACAATGGCAGGCAGTGACTAGTGGGGTACCGCAAGGCTCAGTGCTGGGACCCCAGCTATTTACAATATATATTAATGATCTGGATGAGGGAATTGAAGGCAATATCTCCAAGTTTGCGGATGACACTAAGCTGGGGGGCAGTGTTAGCTGTGAGGAGGATGCTAGGAGACTGCAAGGTGACTTGGATAGGCTGGGTGAGTGGGCAAATGTTTGGCAGATGCAGTATAATGTGAATAAATGTGAGGTTATCCATTTTGGTGGCAAAAACAGGAAAGCAGACTATTATCTAAATGGTGGCCGACTAGGAAAAGGGGAGATGCAGCGAGACCTGGGTGTATGGTACACCAGTCATTGAAAGTGGGCATGCAGGTGCAGCAGGCAGTGAAGAAAGCGAATGGTATGTTAGCTTTCATAGCAAAAGGATTTGAGTATAGGAGCAGGGAGGTTCTACTGCAGTTGTACAGGGTCTTGGTGAGACCACACCTGGAGTATTGCGTACAGTTTTGGTCTCCAAATCTGAGGAAGGACATTATTGCCATAGAGGGAGTGCAGAGAAGGTTCACCAGACTGATTCCTGGGATGTCAGGACTGTCTTATGAAGAAAGACTGGATAGACTTGGTTTATACTCTCTAGAATTTAGGAGATTGAGAGGGGATCTTATAGAAACTTACAAAATTCTTAAGGGGTTGGACAGGCTAGATGCAGGAAGATTGCTCCCGATGTTGGGGAAGTCCAGGACAAGGGGTCACAGCTTAAGGATAAGGGGGAAATCCTTTAAAACCGAGATGAGAAGAACTTTTTTCACACAGAGAGTGGTGAATCTCTGGAACTCCCTGCCACAGAGGGTAGTCGAGGCCAGTTCATTGGCTATATTTAAGAGGGAGTTAGATGTGGCCCTTGTGGCTAAGGGGATCAGAGGGTATGGAGAGAAGGCAGGTACGGGATACTGAGTTGGATGATCAGCCATGATCATATTGAATGGCGGTGCAGGCTCGAAGGGCCGAATGGCCTACTCCTGCACCTAATTTCTATGTTTCTATGTTTCCGCCAACTGGTTAGCACGCAACAAATGCTTTTCACTGTACCTCGGTGCATGTGGGCAATAAACTAAACTAAACTAGAAGTTCAAGAGAGTTTATTGTCATGTGTCCCTGATAGGACAATGAAATTCTTGCTTTGCTTCAGCACAACAGAACATAGTAGGCATTGACTACAAAACACATGAATAAATAAACTGATAAAGTGCACATAACAAATAATGTACAAAAACTTTAGAGGGCACAATAGGGTGGATTGGGAGAGGATGTTTCTCCTGGTTGATGTGTCTAGAACTAAGAGTTAGAGCTCAGGATAAAGTTTAGACCATTTAAGAACAAATTGAGGAGGAGGAGGATGAATTATTGGAAGTGCCAGTGATTGGATGTGAAGACTCAGCCATTGACTGGAATGGATGGAATATTTTATTGTCACATGTGACTAGGCACAGTGAGATTCTTTGCTGCGTACACAACGTATACAAATAGCGGCCACCTACGGCACTGACAAAGTTATAAAAACACACCGGCTCCCCCTTTTGTTCCCCCCCCCCCCCCTCCAGCGGTTCCCCCATGCCAGGTCCCCATTGTCCTTTGTCCTTCCCCCTCCCCAATTGTCCATTGTTCTCCCCCCACCCCCCTCACGATGGTCCCCCCACGCCAGGTCCCCCATGCTCTCATCGACCGTCTTCCTCGTGTCACTGCTGTTGTCACTCGCGAGGCTTCACCACCGCTCGCCAAGACGTCACCGTCGCGAGGCTTCACCATCACTGCCGACGCCCCACTTCACGCCTCCGTGGTGCCGACCCGGGCCCCAGCCGCAGGCTCCGTCCGACCCGGACACCAACTCGCGAGGTCCGGCTCCTCAGTCTGACCAGCGAGGCCCCAGCCGGGCCCCGACCCGGGCTTCTAAGCGGTGATCCAGGCGGCATCGAGACTGCGGCGCCTCGCTAAAGGCCTCTGACCACGTTCCCACAGCCACGGCCCGTAGGGAAGCCTTCTGGCCGCGTGCAAAATGCTGGAGTAACGTTACAATTTTTACCACAGCCAATTAACCTACAAACCTGTACATCTTCTGGAGTGTATGAGGAAACCAGAGCACCCGCAGAAAACCCACGCAGTCACAGGGTGAATGTACAAACCCGGGTCTCTGGCTCTCTAACTGTGTTTAAAAAGGAGACAGGGATGGAATTTCTGCAAATTAAAGAAAATTGCGTATTTGGTGTTTGAATGAAAATGGCATCTATAATCATGTTTTAAAGCAAAGCAGGCTTGATAGGTCAAATGGCCCAAACCTGCTTATGTTCTTATATTATGGCATACTTGCCAATTTAAATAAAATATATCTCCATCATCTCCTTTTACAGTCTTAAAGTCATAGTGATGGAGTTATAGAGTGATAGTCATACAGCGCAAAGCAGACCCTTCAGCCCAACTCATCGATGCCAACCAAGATGACCCATCTAAACTACTTCCATCTGTCCACATTTGAACCATATCCCTCTGAATCTTTCCTATTCATATAACAGTCCAAATGTCTTTTAACTGTTTTTGTTGAACCTTCCTCGACCACTTCTTCTGGCATCTTGTTCCATATATATACCATCCACTGTGTGAGAAAGTTATCCTTTGGGTCCCTATTTAATCTTTTCCTTCTCAACTTAAACCTATGCCCTCTAGAACTTGATTCCTCAACATTGAGGAAAAATGCTATGTGCATTCACCTTACCCGATGTTATGCACCTCTATAAGATCACCCCTCAGTCTCTTTCACTGCAAGGAATAAAGTCCTAGCTTGCCCAATCTCTCTGTTTAACTCAGTCCCTCGCGTCCTGGCAACATCCTTGTAAATCTTTTCTGCACTCTTTCCAGCTCAATAGTGTCTTTCCTATTGCAGAGTGACCAAGTGTGGCCTCACCAACGTCTTGTACAACTGCAACATAGTATCTCAACTTCTATACCCAATGATGAAGATCAGTGTGCCAAAACCCTTCTACACCACCATGTCTACCTATAATCACCAGGGACTAACTTTACTGAACGTTTTTCCTTCCAATATTTAATATGTAAAAGAATATGTGCTTATGAGTGTGTTTATAGTTTGTTTGTTTGTCTTTTTGCACAAAGTCCGCGAGCGTTGCCACTTTTCATTTCACTGCACATCTCGTATGTGTATGTGACGAATAAACTTGACTTGACTTGACTAAACTTGACTTGATGCCATTGTCAGAGCAATATATGCTAGGTACCACTGATCTAGATCTTATCAAAGTCCCACCCTGTTGACACCTCTAATATCTACTGGAATGATAAGTTGTGGTTTCCATGCCCATTTCCTCTATTTTCATCATAGCCTAGTCATCCGCACCTGACCATGAGCTAATTAATGGCTGTCCATTGAATTATCTCCACATCACCAGCATACAGCATTCAAAATGGATTCTAAACGAAGTAATCTCCAGTTTAAGCTTTCTTCCTTTGACACACAGTTTGCTATTCCGACTATTTGATTCAACATTCCATTTAGGGATACCAAACATGCTTTGTTTTATTTGAACATAGGAAGTATAAAGAATGCAAAGCTTAATCCTTGGCTATTTAGAAAATGTATGAACAGTGTGTTATTTCTTCATCTGTCTGCATTACAAATGTAATTTTGTAGTTATCCACTCAGAATTTTGCGCAAAACCTTTTTGCAATTGCCAAGGTTTAAATCTTTGCCCAAAACCTTTTTGCAATTACTAATGTTTAAATCTTTGCGTAAGTCCGTGGATAAATGGCATTAGCACAATCCATTTTACTAAAAGTAATTATTATACAGATTATGGAAGAACATAACTGTATTTGAAAATTTGTTTAGTTTAGTTTAGTTTGTTTATTGTCACGTGTACTGAGGAACAGTGAAAAGTATTTGTTGCGTGGTATCCAGTCAACAGAAGGACAATACATGATTACAATCGAGCCATTTACAGTGTATAGATACATGATATAGGGAACAACATTTAGTGCAAGGTAAAGCCAGCAAAGTCCGATCAACGGTCACCAAACAGGTCAATAGTAGTTCAGCACTGCTCTCTGATTGTGGTAGGATGATTCAGTTGTCTAATAACAGCTGGGAAGAAACTGTCCTTGAAAATTTGACCAGATCTACAATGTCAGTTTTCGCATGAGGACAGATGATCTCAAATCCTATTGCCAAATTCATCTAGTTTGTCACAATGCACCTGACATTTGAAATCTTTTCTAAAAATGCTTTAATTAAAAATTAATAAAACTGATGATTGAACAGAAGATATCAGCACTAAATGTCTTCATGTCTTTCATCACACTTTAAATACCTGAGGCTGCTTCAGTAATCTTATGGCACTAAAATGGTTATTAGGTTCAAAAATCACTCAACGGAATGTTGTTTTTAAAACATCTTTGGCTGACATGTATTCTTTTATATTTAAAAAAAATCTCTTCTTTCCGTTTGAAAAATATTTTTAAAATTGAAAGCATCATTTGCCAACATTCCTGTCGTGATCCTTGGGAAAATATGCACCATTGCAACTAATGTAAGGAAAACAGCCATCATGCCAAAGGCTTACATAACACGTTTCATGACTGAAACAAGGCCACAAGTTTTAGTTGTCCACTTGTTGTTTTATCTATTTTTTTCCTTTGCCTTTATTGATGTATGCATCAGATTTATCAAGGCAAAGAATGTTGTGCTGCCTAATTCAGCATTAATCAAAAAAGCTTGCAGATGCCGGAAATCTGAGAAAAAGAAAATGTCAGAAATACTTAACAGGTCAAGCAACATTCTTGGAGAAAGAAAGAAGAGTTAACATGTCAGGTCGGTGGCCTTTCATCAGGAATGGGGAAGTTAGAAACATGTTTTAAATGATAGACAAGATGAAGGCGTAGACACAACAAGGGGGATGGATATCTGTCACAGGGTGGAGATCAATAATGAATTGTAGAAAAGGTGGTGATGTTGGGCGGAGTGACGGCTTGTTAACCGCAGCTACTCTGGTGGAGGAGATGTACGTAAAAGGAGATGATTCATGAATGGCATTAATATCCAATGTCATAGTCATAAGGTCATAAGTGATAGGAGCAGAATTAGGCCATCAAGTCTACTCCGCCATTCAATCACGGCTGATCTATCTCACCCTCTTAGCCCCATTCTCCAGCCTTCTCCTCATAACCCTAGACACCCATACTAATCAAGAATCTATCTATCTCTGCCTTAAAAAATATCCATTGACTTGGCCTCCACAGCCTTCTGTGGCAAAGAATTCCACAGATTCACCACCCTCTGACTAAAGTAATTCTTCCACATCTCCTTAAAACCTGAGGCTATGACCTCTTGTCCTAGACTCTCCCACCAGTGGAAACATCCTCTCCACACCCATAATGTTTTATGTGACATTGATTAGTCTTGCTTCCACTATCAATATCAAGCCATCTTTCAGACATTGCTCAAGGAATGGATGAGCTACAAATGACTAGTCGTCAGCATTTCAGTAGGTTCGTGTGGATGTTTAGTTTAGTTTAGTTTAGAGATGCAGCATGGGCACAGCATGCCGAGCAATTTTCTAACAGTATAATAAGACATTCTTGTGCCTCACATGTGCACCAAATATATATGGGAATGTATACTGATGGTCTATTGCTGCCAAAGAAGGCATCATTCTATCATAGTTGTTAGGACCGCAATTCTGTGTGACGTTTTAAATTCTATTGGAGACTAGAACTTCAAAAGCTGATTTAAGTACCTGTACTTCTTTTGGAGTTCTGTCGATCTCTGTTCAGAATTATAACAATGCGTCATGTCTTTCACCTAAGTTGTAAAGCTCAAATAATCAACTGTTATTTCCTTTCCTTGGTGACATTTCTTTTTGCATCAGCCATCTAATCTCGATAATAGAGTGCGTCTTAGTAGTAAAATTTACTCCCGACAACAAGACTATGTCGTGGAAGTACCAAATTCACATTTGTATCTTAATTTTGCACATAATCTAAATAGTTATTTCATGTTATTTCACTTCTCTTTTCTTTCTGAAGACTCTTCTCGCCTTTTCTGAAGTTATGTAACCATCTTTTCCTTTTCACTGAGACACTATTTATTTCAAAAAGCCCCCCCCCAGCAAAAATGTTATAAAACTTTTTTTGTTACACAGACAGTTGGCCGCATGATTTTTTCTTTGAAAGCCAGACTTTCAGCATTGGATTCGTTCCAATGTTACAACACCCTCTCCTTGGTTGCCTGTTAACTGGTGATATTTTCACATTCCCACGACACGGTCTGATGTAAAGGATGCCAGCAGATCTTTTACGTGACATTTGGACACGATAGCAAGACTCTGACCAGCTATTGTGTTTAAGAAGGAACTGCAGATGCTGGAAAATCGAAGGTACATGAAAATGCTGGAGAAACTCAGCGGGTGCAGCAGCATCTATGGAGCGAAGGAAATAGGCAACGTTTCGGGCCGAAACCCTTTCGGGTTTCGGCCCGAAACGTTGCCTATTTCCTTCACTCCATAGATGCTGCTGCACCCGCTGAGTTTCTCCTGCATTTTTGTGTACATCTGACCAGCTATTGTTTGATAGATTTGAGGATGAAAGTCTCAATGCCGAGACAAAGGCCATTTAAGGTCAAGTGATAGGAGTAGAATTAGGCCATTCGGCCCATCAAGTCTGCTCCACCATTCAATCATGGCTGATCTATTTCTCCCTCCTAACCTCCCTCCCTCCTAGGACTAGAGGTTATAGCCTCAGAATTAAAAGATGTTCTTTTAGGAAGGAGATGAAGAGACATTTATTTGGTGGTGAATCTGTGGAATTCTTTGCCATAGAAGGTTGTGGAGGCCCAGTCGGTGGATATTTTTAAGGCAGAGATAGATAGATTCTTGATTAGTACAGGTGTCAGAGGCTATGGGGAGAAGACAGAAGAATGGGGTTGGGAAGGAGAGATAAATCAGCCATGATTGAATGGTGGAGTAGACTTGATGGGCCAAATGGCCTCATTCTACTATCACGATGACCTTATCTAAAAATCAAACCTGCGTCCACCTGATACATGCCATGCTTTGTCCTGTGTCTCCCCTCTTCCAGCTTTCGTCTACGCACTCCCCCCCCCCCCCCTTCCCCCACCTCCCTACAATCAGTCTGAAGGAGGATTGAGACTCGAAACGTCACCTGTCCATGTTCTCCACAGATGCTGCCTGACCTGCTGAGGTTCTCCAGCACTTGGTGTTCTATGTTGTCTCCTTCTTGGCGGTGACAGGGAAACATAGGCAGGGGTCATGCAACTCAATTTCAAAAGAAAATCAACGATAGCAGCATCAGAAGGCATGGAAAATGAATGAAAATCAAGCTCAAGTTCAAGTGAGTTTATTGTCATGTGTCCCTGTATAGGACAATGAAATTCTTGCTTTGCTTCAGTACACAGAACATAGTAGGCATTTACTACAGAACAGATAAGTGTGTCCATATAAATGTAGTAGGAAAAGCACTTCTGTGTCCACTGTGAAAGATTGCATGCTAACGTGTCAAAATGTAGCTTCATGATCATCAAACTATTTTTACAATATTTTTTCACACATTTGGAAACATTCCTTGCAACACTGCAAGCAAGTGTTGTTGATTTCACCTTTTGTCAAGGTAAATATTGGGCAGATTAATAAAAACTATCCAAAGATTGAATTGAGTGACTTCAGATTTTATTGCAGTACCCGTAATCCCAACACATGTGTTTTATATGAAACTTGTCAACAGAAGTGAAAAGTTAATTACGGACTTGGTGAAACTAGACGAGGTCAGTGACTTAAAGAGGATGGGCCTCTCCCATCTGGCTGGATCCTGCGTAGCTGGCCACAGTTTTGTTATCTCCTAGTTCAATTTGAAATGCCTCAGAGAAAGCTCTTTACAACCTTCTTCAGAGATGCAAACATTTGTCTCAGAATTTTCCCACGTGTTTTCCCAGCTAATCATTTTGCTGCTCGGGTTATTTGAGGTGGGGTTGCATTTTTTTAAAAACTTTCCTCAAAACCATTACTTCCCTTTCCAAACACAGAGCAATCCGTTTCTGTTCAGACAGGAGCCAGTTACAGAACCCTGAATTATACGACGACAATACCAGTGGATGACTTCCCAACATGGACACATACGCACCGCTTAAACGGTACCCGGACGTGGCATCAAAGGATGAGAAGCCGAAGCAAAGAATTCGAAGCCAAATAGCTGGATGGAAACAAAGCCAAAATTGTATACTGTGGCTTGTTGGTATTGTTTTTGTGTTGTATTTTGTATAGTTGATTACATTTATTTTGGGTTTAAAAAAAAGGCTCATTAGTTCAAATGAATGGGCTCTGCTTTCTGTGCATCATTGGGCAGAAAGATGTCATATGGACACACTTGACTTGGGTTCTCTAGTGGAGGTTTACTAATATAATTTGAGTCATGGCATAAGTATTTCTTTGCAGATTGGCTATCTATGAACAACCCTTGGAAGTTGCAAAGGAAGGGAGTTCTTTAAAATAATATTTAAATTATTTTTGCAGACTTGGTTGCTTAGTTGCCCAGTGGGAAGGGGGGGGGGGGGGGACAGGATATGTTTGTCTAAGTTCCTCGCTGGTCTTGGGACAGGGAATGCAAATGATTTCCTGTTTTTTTTTTCGAGAAGCACCATCTGAATTCTCCGATTGTCTAGTCTGAGATTTCTGTTTGTGCTTCCTACTGTGTGAGGTGAACAATGGGCCAAATGAGCCCCGTTGTGGTGAGAATCGACGCAAGTCATTTCCTGGTTACTGGTCCCATCAATTACATCTGGTGAGAGCTCAATGTTCCCTCAGGTGGAATGGATAGTAGATAGACACAAATTGCTGGAGTAACTCAGCAGGACAGGCAGCATCTCTGGATAGAAGAAAACGTTTCGGATCGAGACCCTTCTTCAGACGATGCATACTGATGTACCAATATAACTAAATTCCCTCTGATCATAGAATTGCAATGGCACAGAAAAGGGCCATTCAGCCCATCAAGCCTATATTGGCTTTCCATCTATCCAGAGATGCTGCCTGACCCGCTGAGTTACTCCAGCATGTTTGAGTCTATATTCAGTGTAAACCAGCATCTGCAGTTCCATCCCACTCGATATTGGCTTTTGATGCATTCACAGAATCATAGAGTCATACTGCATATGGGAACATGCCCTTTGGTCGAGCTCTTTCATACCAACCAGGTTTTATAACTGGGCTAAGGTACACAAAATTGCTGGAGGAACTCAGCGGGTGCAGCAGCATCTATGGAGCGAAGGAAATAGGCGACGTTTCGGGCCGAAACCCTTCTTCAGACTGATGGGGGGTGGGGAAAGAAAGAAGGAAAAAGGGAGGAGGAGGAGCCCGAGGGCGGGCGGATGGGAGGGTGGGAGGAGACAGCTAGAGGGTGAAGGATGGGGAGGGGACAGCACAGGCTAGCCAAATTGGGGGAATTCAATGTTGATGCCATAAGGGCGCAAGGACCCCAGACGGAATATGAGGTGCTGTTGAAGTCGGTGATGGTGCTAGAAATGGTGGCCTGGTGCTCGTCAGTGGGGTCATGGTCCAAGGGTAAGTAGGAGGAGGTGTCCGAGAGTTGGCGCGTGGCCTCAGCTTTGTAGAGATCGACGCGCCAGACTACCACGGCACCTCCCTTGTCGGCTGGTTTGATGACCCAGTCTGGGTTTTTGCGGAGAGATTCGATGGCAGTGCGTTCAGAGGGGGAAAGATTGGAGTGAGACAGGGGAGTGGAGAAGTTGAGGCGGTTGACGTCGCGGCGGCAGTTCTGAATGAAGAGTTCCAGATATAACTGGGCTAGTTCTATTTGCTTGAAATTGGCTCATAACCTCTAAGCTTTTTCTAAACTTTTTGTATTTCGGTCTGTGGAGTAGGATTGTGGAACAGTTTGAATGTGGAGTTAAAGCAATGTCCAAACACGAACCAGTTCAAAATGACATACAAAAAACTTTTTTACACAAGGTAGAGGGATGAAGGGGATGGTTGACAAACAGGGGTTAGTGTTTGTTTATTATTTTGTTTATTATTTATTTATGTTTTTTGGTTACTTCATACATGTTACTTGTAAGTGTATATCAGTTGTATGTATATATATGTTTGTATGCATCTCTAAAAATTGTCTGGGGTATTATTATTATTAATTAATTAATTATTAAATATGGAAGAAGGGTTTAGGGAGAAGGGGTGAGATTAAATAAGTTATTCTTCTTCTCACTCCTTTTCGAGCTTGTAAAGAAAAAGTGTTGGACATTTAAATTTTGATTTATGCTTTTCATTGCTTTGCAAATATTGCCTGGAATGTCCAATTGTTTGACTATTTCGATTTTGTTGTTGTTATTTATTCCTATTTATGTCTTTACTTGTTCGGAACAAATAAACAAACAAATAAATAAATAGATAAATAAATAAATAAAATCATGTTTAATTGTATTTTAAGCATTGTTGTTGTATCCACCTCCATGGCTTCCTCTGGCAGCTCTTTCCATACATGGACCGCTCACTTTGTGAAGAAACCGCCTCTCAGGTTTATTTTCAATCTTTCTTCTTTTATTTCAAACTATCCGCTAATATCCGCTGTCTACTTGCGCTGCCACTTTCAGGGAACCGTGTACCTGCACTTCGAGGTCTCCCAGCTCCACAACACAGAGTCATAGAGTCATACAGTGTGGAAACAGGCCCTTCGGCCCAACTTGCACATGCCGACCAACATACCCCATCAACACCAGTCCCACCGGGCATTTGTTCAATATCCCTCTAAAGTTATCTTATCCATGTACTTGTCCGAATGTTTTTTAAACATTGTGACAGTACCTGCATTACTTCTACCGTTGCCCTAACATGCACTGTGGATGCTTCGCCCTGGCTTGTTTGACCAAAATGCGTCACCTCAAATAGGCCCTGTCCACGGGTGAACACAGAGGAAGAGGACTGGACTTTTACTGCCTTCCCTCACAGGAGAAAAAGTTGATTCTGCTGAGGGGGGGGGGGGACGTTTCATGTTAAATTCTATAATGTGTTGTGTTTTTCTTTTTATTCCTATGGACGTACAAATTCTTCTATGTACAGAACTTTGGTTCAACGCAATTTGATTTAAATGTGCTATATAAATAACATTTGATTGATTGACCTCATATTTGTCAGAGTTAAATTCCATTGCCATCCCTTGGCCCACTTTCCCAGTTGATTCAGATCCTTTTCTACACTTACTGTAGATAGCCTTCCTCACGGTCCACTACACCACTTGCTCCCCACTCTTTCACCGTGGCTCTGCAAATTCCTCTCTAGGTACCTCTGAAGAGGACCGATCAATTTAGTTTTTACCACACTTACAAGCAGTGAAATCTAGATCAGAATTCAACTGCATCACAAGAATATCCTTTATTGAATCTATAGGATCAATATTCAACTGTCCATGCATGTGAGCACAGTTAATGCATTGAAGATGTTCTTGTTCTGTTTATTCTAATAGAGCCTCTGCAAATGGTATTGCTAATTGTCAGATATTGCAGTTGTAATAATAATACAAATATTAATGTGCGACATCTTACTCCTGAACAATATTTTTCATTTTGGAATATCCATGCGTGTGTACTTTAATATATAAATCCTAAAACTGCTTTATATGTAATTAAATGCATAAGAGATGCTGCCTGACTCGCTAACTCCAGCATTTTATGTCTTTCTTCACTATCACTTCATCACTGACTGCTAAATCACACAGGCAGTAAGTGTACATTGCAAGCAATAAGACTTGTCAATGTGTAGGAAGAAATAGCAGATGCCAGTTTACAGCGAAGATAGACTCTAAATGCTGAAGTAACTCAGCGGGTCAGGCAGCATCTCTGGAGAAAAGAAATAGGTGACTTTTTGGGTTGAGACCCTTCTTCAGACTGAGTCAGGGGAGAGGGAAATGAGAGCGATGAAAAGGTACAAAGAACAAATGAATGAAAGATATAAAAAGAGCAAATCAAAGCCAGCAATGATGATCAAGGAAAGGTAGAGCCCACAATGGTCCATTGTTGGCTGTGGAAAAGGTGAAAACGAGTGGATACAAACAGTGAAACTAAGCAGGACGACAGCGAAACTAGTAGGGCGACTAGCGTGAAGGAGGGATGGAGAAACAGGGACTGCAAGGGTTACTTGAAATTAACAAAATTAGTGCTGCCCAATCAAAATATGAGGTGCTTGTCAATGAACTGCTTCTTTTCTGTAGATCATCTAATGTGGTTCATTTTCCACACTTGTATTTTCTGCATTATCCGCCATTCCTCAGAGCATTATGAACACTGGCACATTGATAGTTGATTTTCTACCATATATTTTGTTACACTCTGCCTGAGGGAACAGTGCATGTTGGTCCATTCACCATGAAATTATTCAGGTCTGTCCACGCCACACTGACAAACTCTGGTCTGTAGTGCAATGTTCCATTCATTCCCAATTGAGGGGTGTAGCACTGTTACTCAACTCCTAATATCCGGTTTTGGATCTTTGGAGGTTTGGCATATGTAAATAAGAGTTGAATATCTCTTTCAGAGCCCCACTGAAAGAATGGTTTGTCCAGAAACAAGCAGTACCTCCTCACTTCACACCCTATGGAGGAGGCTTTGATAACAACCTTGGAGCATTTTACATGTTCTCCAGAAGATTTATTGACAAGACGGAGCTTAGGAAGTTTGGCATGTCCCCAACAACTCTCTCCAATTTCCACAGGTGGGCTGTAGAAATCATTTTATCGGGATCCATCACAGCATGGTTTGAGAACAGCTCCATCCAAGACTGGCAAGAAATTACAGAGAATTGCATGGACACAGCCCATCCCATCACACAAGCCAACCTCCCTCCCATCTATACTTCACACTGCCTTGATAAGACGGCCAGTGTAATCAAGTACCAGTCAAAAGATACAGTTACAAGGCATTGAAAGCGTCATGTGTATTATAATAACTGTAGTGTTTTGTACCTATTGCTTTTCTCCAGAGATGCTGTCTGACCCACTGAGTTACTCCAGCTTTTTGTGTCTATCTTTGGCTTTGTGCAGATCTGTGGCGACTTCACGCCCACGTTGGTTTTGCATAAAGCCTGTCACCGCTGGTCACCGCTGGTGACCGCTGGCGACTCACCAGCAGCCTCACGAGAAGGTGCAGCCACAAGAGCTCAATAACAACTCCAAGGTCAGAGGCATTTATTGGCCTTATCTACACACGGGTTATGATTGGTGAGCATGTAGATAAAAGGGGCTTCTGGAATAAACGTGACACAAGGTGTCTGGCTCAGCTAAGTGTCGTTTGTTACCTGCTTTCTGTGGTGGGATTCAGTAGATCCTACAGATCTAAAGCACATCTGAAGTGGTTTAGTAATTCAAACAGCCAACTATTTTGGTTCCAATAGAAAATCAAGGTATCAAATCACACAACTGCCTAAACGATTTGCCCAGTCAGGCTGTTATCAGGACACCGGATGAAGCAGAACAAGCAGTGCATTCCATCTCAAGGAGTGAAAAAGCTGACTGTCTCCCATTCTACTCCAACTGTTCCTCCTGCCAGCCTCTTACAGTCTGACATTGACAGGAACAATGGAGACATTCCATATCATGTTGCTGACCAACAAAGGGAATAACTGGAGACAAAAATAAAGCCGAGGGACAAAGAGCAGGTTAAACCAGGACAGATTTTTGCAGCCCAGCAGTATTTGGTCTAGAATCTGCAGGTGAATGTTATATGAATTATAACAAGAGATCGGGTAGATGCACAGAGTCTCTTACCCAGAGTAGAAGTATCGAGAACCAGAGGACATACGTTTAATGTGAAGGGGAAAAGATTTATTAGGAATCTGAGGGCATTTTTTTCACACTAACTGTTGTGGGCTTTTTGGACCGAGCTGCCAGAGGAGGTAGTTGAGGCAGGGACTACCCCAACATTTAAGAAACAGTTAACCAGGTGCATGGATAGGACTGGTTTGGAGGGATATGGGCCAAATGCAGGCAAGTGGGACTAGTGTAGCTGGGACATGTTGGCCGGTGTGGGCAAGTTGGGTCGAAGGGCCTGTTTCTACACTGTAACGATGACTCTATGAATGTCTAAAGCTATTTTCCTCATTTTAACATCATTTCTTTATTATTCACACTCCCCGTGGAGTTTTGTGCTTCCTTGTTGAGTTAATTTAATCAGGGAAGTCACACATCAGAGTTGCCTGCACATTTCAGGAGACCACCTCGAATCTCCACCAAAAATGTATTTATAGGAGAAGGCCCATCATTAAGTCTCAGTTCTCTTTATGTTCTATGTTCTTCTTTTACCTTGGGTACAAATAGATTCCTGACACCAAGTGTGTAACTTGTCTACAAACATATTTCTGTAGCCAACTCGCATCCAACAGGCTTTAATTACTCATTAATGACTTCAACCATGAACATTGATTGTTGTGCCTTCAGTTACTAAAGCCCCAAACTTTGCAATTAATTTTGTAAACCTCACGCTCTCTATCTCTCATTCTTTGTTGAAGACTCTCCACCCTTTGACCAAACCCTTGATCAACTGCCTATCTCTTCCTCAGATGGCTCTGCACGAGCATTTTTATATGAACCCTATGAAATATTTGGACCTTGTTTTCCTGTATTTAACATGCTATGTAAGTGGAAATCCTGTGATATTATAGCTGTTTTTCATTAGTTGTAAGATAGCCATAATCAAATAAGCTGTGAACAACTGGTGCATGTGTTCTATTACTACATCCTGTTAGCTACAATTGAAACTCAATAAATCATTGGACTTTATATTATAACAGAACCTTAAATGAGTTTAGTTTAGAGATACAGTGCGGAAAAAGGCCTTTCGGCCCACCAAGTCTGCGCCGACCAGCGATCCACGCACATTAAAGGGCCTGTCCCACTTGCCGATTTTTTTTGTTGACTGCCGGCATCATTGACTGATGTATCACGTCACCGAACAATTTGCGGCGTGATGCGGCGTGATGCGGCGTGATGCAGCATGATCATGGATTGACGCGCTGGGTTTTTTCAAGCGTCGCAACATTTTTTTTGTCGCCGCTGGATTTTGAAATGTTCGAAATCTTTTGGCGACCCTGATATGACGCCGGCAGTCACCGAAAAAATCGGCAAGTGGGACAGGCCCTTAACACTATCCTGTACACACCAGGGACAATTTATATTTATACCAAGCCAATTAGCCTACAGACCTGTATGTCTTTGGAATGTGGGAGGAAACCGAAGATCTTTGAGAAAACCCAAGCAATCGCAGGGAGAACCTACAAACTCCATACAGACAGAACCCATAGTAAGCACTGTAAGTCAACAACTCTTCCACTGCGCCACTGTGCCGCACCTTCTTGCAAGTTCTTGCAGCAAAGTTATATTAATTTTTTTAGCTGGTAATATTTTCATACTCCCAGAGATTGCTACGCCAATTTCTTTACATTTTGTTGGCAGGCCATTAATTTAATTAAATTCAGAAAATTATGATAATCCAATAATTAGTGTATCTCTTCCATCTTTCCATGGGATTTCCAGTGTACAGGGATGCTCTGGGTGAGGCCCATCCAATAGTCCAGCCAAAGGATGCAGAGTATCAGTAACTTAGCTGGAGCTTGGATTGACCACCCTCCATGCCCAGCGCTATCACGTTCTACCCACCATCTCTGTAAAGTATTCTGTTGCCACATCTATCGTTACTGTAAACACAACCAGAAGTACCATAGTTCCCAGAGGAACATACACAGAATCTCTGGCTACCACAAGACTTGAAAGACAGTAGTAATCTGTTCCAAAGCCTGTGGTGCTGTGGATGTAAATGCCAAAACACACAACGTCCCGGTTGTTGAGAAGGTACAGTTTGCAACTTAGCAAAATTTTATTTGAACAAGTTGATCCAGCAGAGCTAATGGCAGCTGTTGAAGTAAACCTGCTATAATTACATTACTCCTGCCTGTGCAACACATTAGCACCGGCCTATCTGTGTAATTGTCCTTCCTTATGGCAAAGCATTGGGTTTTCATGAGATAGACACAAAGTGCTGGAGTAACTCGGCAGGTCAGGCAGCATCTCTGGAGAATAAGGATGGGTGATGTTTTGGGTCGGAATCCTTCTTCAGACTGAAAGTAGAGGGGAGGGAGCTGGATGTAGGAAAAGGCCAGAATAAATCAGGGCTGGCAGCAGATGACCAAGGAAGGGTGGAGCCCATCATTGGTCCTTGGTCATCTGTTGCCAGCCCTGCTTTGCTCTGGCCTTTTCTACCTCCAGTTCCCTCACCTCTACTTTCCCACTGACAAAGGGTTCCGACCCGAAACGTTACCCATCCTTTTTCTCCTGAGATTCTGCCCATAACCCGCTAATTACTCCAGCACTTTGTGTCTATCTTCGATATAAACAAGTATCTGCAGTTCCTTTCTACTCGGTTTTTTATCCCTGTCCACCTCAGAGTTTACAATACTACAAGTGTTCAAAAGGAAGCAAACTGCAGTTTCTAATTTCCCTCTGCACCTCATCAATGAAGTTTGGGTGACAGAGTCTTTCTAAGCTACTTTTCTAAAGTACGACTATTGTTTTTCTGAGAGAAGACACAAGGAACTGCAGATGCTGGTTTAATACAAAAAAAGACACAAGATGCTGGAGTACAAAAAGGACACAAAGTGCTGGAGTAACTCAACAGTTCAGGCAGCATCTCTGGAGAACATGGACAGGTGACTTTTTGGGTTTGGACCCTTCTTCAGACTTATTACCTGGTACAGAGATCATTGAAAGACTTCAAAGGAACCTTAATATGGGAAAAACAAAATGTGTTCTTTTGTCAAAGGTAGAAAATGTATAAAAATGCAATTCAATGGAATTATTCATTCAATACAAGAATAATGAAGTTTCCAATGTTTTGCACTTGTGATTACATTTGAAGAACTTTATTCAATAATTTTCAGAATGTTAATAGGGCTTCATATAAAGTGTAATATGTAACAGGCTCACTGTGCACACAAGGTTATTAAGAGGTTTTTTTTAAATATTTGGTCTTTTCCTTATTCTCATTCTGGAAAGGGTGAAGTGTTTTGTCTGCTGCAGCAATAAATTATATCTCTGCCAGCACAGAATTAAATATGCTTTCATGATCTAAGAAATAGCAATTGTTCTTGACGTATATCCTCGGTGGTGTGATTGTATTCCAGGACCTTTGGACTGATCACGTTAAGTGGCTGAATTTTGTTTAAGTCCCTTCACACAGCATCAAAAAACATGCTTCATAGAAAAGCACCTAAACCCCCATTAATGGTACCACAAAACAACCAGCTTTATAGAGGCTCCATGTGAATGAAGCTTTCAAATGCCTCCCAATGTTATATGTTATCGATGAAAGTTCATTAGAATACAGCCCTGTCAGCAGATTGAAATGTGATGTTTCATATTACATCTGTTCTCAGGCAAAGATGATCTCAATTTTTTTATTTTTGTTTTCAATTTGGTCTGAAGAAGGGTCGTGACCCCAAATATCACCATTCCTTCTTCTCCAGAGATGCTGGCTGTCCAACTTTTTGTGTCTATCAATTATTGTCTTCATAGGCTGCACAAGATGAAGCTTTAATAACCTCAAACACCTTTATTAATGTCAGGATGAATAAATTGTAATACTTAAATAATCCCCGTAGTAGGCCAGTTATTGCATCGATTATTATCTAATATGATATATTACTTTTCTGTCAAAATAAATATTCTGTCAAAATTGATTATTCTTTTCCTTCTACTTTCAGTGCAGAAATCTAAATATTGCATTATCCCCCCCAATCACCTTGTTGAGACTGAGCCTCCCCCGCAAACCAACCTCAATCATCCTCGTATAAATAAGAACATTTTACAATCTATTTTGTCATCATCTGTTTACGTCAATTGAACCAATTAATACATAGACACAAAGTACAGGAGTAACTCGGTGGGACAGGCAGGGTCCCCAGAGAGAAGGAATGGGTGATGTTTCGGATCGAGACACTTCTTCAGACTGGAGAAGAGCAGTCTGAAGAAGGGTCTCGACCCGAAACGTCACCTATTCCTTCTCTCCAGAGATGCTGCCTATCCCGCAGAGTTACTCCAGCACTTTGTGTCCATCTTCGGTTTAAACCAGCATCTGCAGTTCCTTACATAATGCCAAATGTAGACCAGCAGCGCCTGATGGCTGGAGTCTCCCCTAGGCATGCGATGATCGCTGCATTTGTAGCTGCGTTCTCCTTGACTCTACTGCAGTCTCTACTGCAACCTAGGGTTTGGGCAAGATCAGTATTTCCAGTGGCGGTCAGGGAGATTGTGACTGTGAACTTTTATGCTTTCTGTTACTCATTCCATCCAAACTGGATCTGGAGATATTTGCAAAATCTCAGAGTTTGTTCACCTTGTTGTGTCACGTGGTGTCATGCAGTCAAGGGGAGATACTACAGTACATTTCTTTCTATATTTCAAGCTACCAAGAGGTTGGGAGAAAAACCTTAGGGATTGCAACCTTCTCCATGATGTAGGATGCCATAGAATGTATACCTCAGTCTGATGACAGGTCTCGACACGAAACGTCACCAATTCCTTTTCTCCAGAGATGCTGCCATACCCTGCTGAGTTACTCCAGCTTTTTGTGTCTATCTTTGATGTAAACCAGCATCTGCAGTTCCTTCTTACACGTAGAATGAGTACTTGCTGCCTCGCAGGTGCAATATATCAACACTGCCATGCAATCAAGCTGAAAGTGATTTGAGTATAGGAGCAGGGAGGTTCTACTGCAGTTGTACAGGGTCTTGGTGAGACCACACCTGGAGTATTGCATACAGTTTTGGTCTCCAAATCTGAGGAAGGACATTATTGCCATAGAGGGAGTACAGAGAAAGTTCACCAGACTGATTCCTGGGATGTCAGGACTTTCATATGAAGAAAGACTGGATAGACTCGGCTTGTACTCGCTAGAATTTAGGAGATTGAGGGGGGATCTTATAGAAACTTACAAAATTCTTAAGGGGTTGGACAGGCTAGATGCAGGAAGATTGTTCCCGATGTTGGGGAAGTCCAGGACAAGGAGTCACAGCTTAAGGATAAGGGGGAAATCCTTTAAGACCGAGATGAGAAAAACATTTTTCACACAGAGAGTGGTGAATCTCTGGAACTCTCTGCCACAGAGGGTAGTTGAGGCCAGTTCATTGGCTATATTTAAGAGGGAGTTAGATGTGGCCCTTGTGGCTAAAGGGATCAGGGGGTATGGAGAGAAGGCAGGTACGGGATACTGAGTTGGATGATCAGCCATGATCATATTGAATGGCGGTGCAGGCTTGAAGGGCCGAATGGCCTACTCCTGCACCTATTTTCTATGTATCTGTGATCTCAGACCCTTGATATACAGCTGATGTGCAATCATAGAGTGTAATTTACACGGATCAGTGTAACTGAACTAACTGAGTAGTGACACTTTCATTCTGTGGCAACCCATTGTATCATTGGAGTTGGAGCCAGTGGAACAATTCAAATAGGGTGATTTTGGGTCCAATTTCTGCAGGCTATCAAATTCACCCACTCTCCTTCCATACTTGTCTCATTTCATTCCCAATAGATTGCCACAACATGGAATAAAAATAGAAAGTTCTGGGAATACTCTGCAGGTCAAGCAACAACCACACTTGCTTTCATCAGTCAAGGCATTGAATCTATATAGGTTAGACACAAAGTGCTGGAGTAACTCAGCGGGTCAGGCAGCATCTCTGGGGAAAAAGGATGGGTGACATTTTGGGTCGGGACCTTTCTTTCTGAATCATCACCCATCCTTTTTCTCCAGAGATGCTGCCTGGCCTGCTGAGTTCCTTCAACACTTTGCGTCTATCTTTGGTATGAACCAGCACCTGCAGTTCTTTGCTTCTACATTGAATTTAGGAGTTGGGGTAACATGTCGCAACTGTATAAGTCATTGGTGAGATCAAACCTGGAGTATTGTGTGTAGTTCTGGTCGCACCAGCTATAGAAAGAATGTCATTAAGCTCAGAAGGGTGCACAAACAAATTACAGGGATGTTATCGGGACCGAAGGGCTTGGGTAATAAGGATATGCTGGATATTGGGCTGAAGGATCAGTTTCCCATGCTCTATGGTTCTGAATGGAGTTAACGCCTCAAGTTGAAGACCCTTCATCAGATCTGGTGAAGGACCAGATACTTACTGCACCTTAAACATTGGTCTTTAAGGATGTCTGAATTCAAAATGGATTCTTCATACGTTGTACAGATTCTTCATTGTGACAGATGCTTGTCTTTGAAAGATGGTGAACAGTGGCGATTGTTCCCAGCATGGGTTGCTGCTCAAACATCACATACATTAGGTTGATGAAAACATACATCTACAGTAAGAAAGCTTGAATACTTGATTAAACACAGCAGTGTACGGGGCTTGACGCACATGTAAAGCCATGTACATGTAAAGGCTTTCCTTGTTCTTGTAGACAGCCATTTCCTTTAGAATATCCTCTGTCTGTCACACTACTGACCACAGCTTCTCTTAGACTACACACAGCATATTATACACACAGCTTCCCTGATCCGAGAACATGCATATTCCTGCGCAAATCTGCACAATGAGGTTTATGAGAAGTATACTTGATGTTTGGCTTAACATATGCATCTTTCATTTTCCCTCACACTGCACCTTCCAACATCTACACATACAGTAGCACCTTTTGTTTCCAACTGCTAACAGAATGTTCCTTTCTCTAGCCTTATACCTTAGGCCCACTGCTTGTGTTCCGAGCAAGGAGGGTTGACAGGCCAACTCGATGAAGACAAATCACGCCTCACCATTGTCGAGTCTTACAGGAGATTTACAGAGCCCACCAGTCACACACCAATCATTTTGCCCTTCTACACTAATTCCATTTCCCAACATTAAGACTGTATCCAATGCATTTCCCACTTATGTGTCTGTCTCGATACCTCTTCAACGTAGTCTCTGTATCGGACTCCACCACCTCTTCTGGCAGCACGCTCCAGGTATCAGACACTCTCTGTGTAAAACACATACTCCTCAGATCCCCAGTAAAACTCCTTTGTCTCACCTTAAAACTATCTCCTCGTGTTTTGGATATCCACCCATGGGGAAAAAACAGATTTAGATTATCTCCCCTGCCTGTGCCTCTCATAATGATAACAGCATTGTGCCAATATGTATGATTTGCAGCAATCACCAGGCTGAGTGCAGGGGGGGTTGGGAAAGAAAGCCGGAAGAGAGGAGAGGCCTGGTGAACACAGGCGAGAGGGGGAGGTTAATGATGGGCAGATTTTTGGGACTAAAGCCTCAGATGAAATTACAGGTGTGAGCGCAAACGAATAAAGAGTTGCGGATTGTGAAGCTGGAGGATAGAAAAAGTTGCGATTTGTGAAGCTAGAGGAAGGAGGAGGGGGAGGGGAAGGTGAAAGGTCAGCCAGAGTTCAGGGGGGAAGAAAGAGGGCGGGGTCTTGAGAGGGGGAGGAGGCTGATGGGAGCAACATACTGGACCAAGGAGCCTGCTTCTTTGACTCTGACCAAATATCATGAAACACAGTGCATGTGCTAAATTATGGAGGTGAGTTGTAATTAATGGCACAGTCTCTAAAATCTTTGTTTAAGTGGCCACTATATTGTAGCGGGAGAGAAGCTAATAATGTATTGTTATGATTCACAAGTTGAATTATGATGCACAAAAGATAAAATAAAATAGGACATAAAGAAGTATCTTAATGAAGAAGGGTCCCAGCCCAAAACGTCACCTATCCATGTTCTACTGCGATGCTGCCTGGCCCGCTGGGTTACTCCAGTACTCTGTGCCATCTTAATGATAGTCTGGTTGTACATCTTGCAGATACTAGGATAACTGTACTACCTATCAGGGCGGCATGGTGGCGCAGTGGTAAAATTGCTGCCTTATAGCGCTTGCAGCGCCGGAGACCCGTGTTCGATCCTGACTACGGGCGCTGTCTGTACAGAGTTTGTACATTTTCCCCGTGGCCACGCGGGTTTTCTCCGAGATCTTCGGTTTCCTCCCACACTCCAAAGACGTACAGGTTTGTAAGTAAATTAGCTTGGTATAAGTGTAAATTGTCCCTAGTGTGCGTTGGATAGCGTTAATGTGCAGAGATCGCGTGTCGGTGCGGACCCGGTGGGCTGAAGGGCCTGGTTTCCGTGCTGTATCGCTAAAACTAAACTATAAGATACTTCGTTAAGGTTTTGGTTACATGATTAGAAATAGTTTCCCATAGATATGTATTCCTATTTCATGGCTGTTTGTCGGAATTTGATATACATTATGGTCAGGGTAAAACGTATCAATTTATTCACATCTGGCCCTGTGCAGTCCATGTATGAGTCATTTACTAAATATACACAAAACTGTTGTGTTTAGATAAATTACTTGTCGCCAAAGATGTCAAGTTGCATTAGTGAGATTTTATTTTCCAAAATATTCTCTGACTGTTTTCCCCCTTCAATTGAAAGCCATTTAATCAAATGCACGGATACTCATCATTATTCACATTGCTTCTGCTTTATGGCAGTTTATAGCATCATGCAGTGTGACATCTTTGCTAATCATCAATTCTCACATGCATGAAAATATCCTCAGAAAAAAAGAACTTTTCCTGCAAAATGTGTGAGATTTGTAGGAAAAGTTTCTAAGTGGCATGAGGAGAAAACCAAATAATGGTGTGCATTCAGCAGATGGTTGTGCTTTGAAAACAAGACTTCTTATGCTTGTACTAGAAGTACAGTCCAGAATAAAATGTTGCCAATATCGTTCAAAATTTTAATGCATCCCTATAGAGTTCCTTTGTTCCCTGTTGAAGTAGCCGTTAATTAACAGCTCCAGGAAAAAGCAGATCAAGAGATAGAATAGGAGCATGTTGAGTAACTCGTACTTCAGGCGACTAAACCACCGTACCACAGCCAGAGAGCAGTCCTGAACTACCATCTACCTCATTGGTGAACCTCACATCGGACTTTGCTGGCTTTACCTTGCACTAAACGTTGCTCCCTTATCATGTATCTATTACACTGTAAATGGCTCGGTTGTAATCATGTATTGTCTTTCCGCTGACTGCATAGCATGCAACAGAAGTTTTTCACTGTACCTCGGTGCACGTGGCAATAAACCAAACTGTTTCTGGACAAATGCCAATGGAATATATAAAAGTGGAACAAATTCAATGAATGATAGAAATAGTCATGATTCTGCAATAAGGAGCATCAATGGGCTTTTTTCTCAAAGCTGCAGAAAATTGATAATGAAAATGAATATTTAAGTTCTTAGTCAGGTTTTTGCAAACATTACCACCTAATCATCCAAGCGCCTGCTTTACAAATAACCGACTGGAAAATTGGTTGGTTATTGTCAAGTAACATCTATCCATTAGGAAAGCATGTTAACTCAATCAAATGCCACAATTTATGAGGGCAGTTAATATAGCAAATCCACCTATTAATCTTGAACAGTTTGCAAAGTCTGACTGATTGCCCCGGCACTGAAACAAACCTGCTCACGTGCTGGGAGTCGTCCCCTCATCTCTCATCTTATCGAACACTGTGAAAAGGTAAAAAATTTAATGTCTGGCTTGTCCATTTATTGAGCCAGCACTTCTGGTGCAGCTTACAATCTAAAATAGGAGAATATGTAGCTAGGGCTCATTTACTAATAAAAAATTAAAACATTTCAGGAGCACTAGTACTACATTTCATGTGCACATTCACAGCAATGGTATTAAAGTTCTTGCTTAGTGCGGGTGTCAGGAGTTATGGGGAGAAGGCAGGAGAATGGGGTTAAGAGGGAAAGATAGATCATAAGTCTTAAGGTCATAAGTGGTAGGAACAGAATTAGGCCATTCGGCCCATCGAGTCTACTCCGCCATTCAGTCATGGCTGATCTATCTCTCCCTCCTAACCCCATTCTCCTGCCTTCTCCCCATAATCCCTAATGCCCGTACTAATCAAGATCAACCATGATGGGCCGAATGGCCTAATTCTGCTCCTCTCACATGAATTTATGAAGGATGACAATTTACATCAGTGTCAGGAAGGAGTTGGGGCGAGTAAATTGGGTGCGGCTGTTATGGGGTAAATCCACACCCGAATTGTGAAAGTCATTTAAATAATTCAAGACCCACAAGGATGGCAAGGTTCGAGATGTACTAAATTTAGTCAAAAAAAGAAGGGAAGCGGGTCCAAGGTTTAGGAAGCTGAACTCAAACGGGGCCCTTAATGAATAGAAAGAAAGCAGGAACAAACTCAAACAGGGAATCAGAAAGGCCAAAATGAGCTTGAAAAGTCCTTGGCAATTCAGATTAATGAAAATCCAACCGCATTTTATACATGTAATAAAACCAAGAGAGAGACAAGGGAGGGAATGTGTCTGGAGCCAACAGAACAAGTACTTCGTATCAGTGTGTAGGGAAGAACTGCAGATGCTGGTTTAAATCAAAGGTAGACACAAAATGCTGGAGTAACTCAGCGGGACAGGCAGCATCTCTGGAGAGAAGGAATGGGTGACGTTTCGGGTCGAGACCCTTCTTCAGACCCTTCGTATCAGTGTTCACTGAGGAGGACATGGAGGATAGTGTGATCAGTGTGGGGGTACGCTAATATTCTAGGGTGTGTTGAGATCAAGAAAGAATTGGTATTGTTGCGATTGAAGAGAATGAAGATGGATAAGTCCCCAGGGCCAAATAGGATGTCAAATACTAGAGGGCTTAAGAAGAGAGGGGGACATTTAAAACAGATGTACACAGCAATTTATTTGTGTGCAGAGAGTGAGTGGTAGGTGCTTGGAATGCGCTGCCAGAGGGGGAGGTGGAAGCAGATATGACAGTGACATTTAAGAGACATTTGGGCAAGAGAATATGCTGGGGATAGAGGGATATGCACTATTGTGAGGACAGGTGGAGTTAGTTTCATTTGGTGTCATGGTCGGTATAGACATCATGTGCTAAGGGGCCTGTTCCTGTGGCATACTGTTTTATGTTCTATGTTGAGGAGTTTCTAGTCAATGTTCACACGGAAACATGGTCCGGTCAGAGCAGGGTCACAATCAAAAGCTAAAAACTTCTGTTTTTAAAATATGTTTCTTCTGGGAAAAGCTCTTTTCACCCAAGAACAATATAAAAATTTCAGAGCAAGTAAAGGTACAAACCGAAACAGATGCAAAAATGATCAGCTCATCCTGAGTCCAAAGTTTAAACGTACATTATTACTGCAGATGTGTGTTTTCCAGAATCCAAATGCTGGCACATGAAGGGCCAAATGCAGGAAGATGCTGATGACTGAAGACATCAGCAACATCCAAATAATGTCTCCCATAAGAAAGCAATGAATGAGAAAAAATGAGAATGGCCTAACATGTTTGTTCCTCCTACACATTATATTGTCAACCTGCCCTGTTCTGCGCTGTTCTTCCTATTTTGTCTCAAGTTTCTGTCAAAATTCAAAGCTAAATGAGGCAAAAGTCCAAAATATTCACCTTCGCTCATGGCTAAAACCTCCTTTTTTTTTATTTCCCCATGAGTTGCTATTTAAGATCGCAAGTATCTAAGAAATGTAAGGAATGGGTCATGGGAACCTCAAACCTGGTTTTCCCTCCCATTCGATTATGGGTGATCTTACGCCTATACATTGCTTTGAGAAAATAACTGTACAAATAGCACAAAAGGAGACAAAGTGCTGGAGCTTGACCCAGCTATCGGTTACATCTCTAATCTTTCTCTTTTGGACTTTACTTTTCTGTTGTATGGAAATCATTTCAGTTCATAAGTTCTAGTTGCAGAAGGCGCTCATTCAATCGTATCTCAGCCAGGATGTCTGGAGAACAAGGATAGGTGATAGGTCGAGATCCTTCATCGAACTAAAGAAGAGTTGTTTCTACCGTTAGTACAGATAGCCAGTTGGCATTAAAGTTGTACTTCTCTATATCAGCCATGTTTTGCCATACACTATAAAATGACTCAATCAACTGCATCATTGGATTTGAAAAGCACGTCACCGATTTACCATAAACCACAACAGAGCAGGTGGTCACGCCACCTCGCTGAAGGCCTTCCCCTTGGTATGAGGGGGGCGCTGTCCTGTGCACGGCTGCCCAGCCAGCAGCTGTCTGTCTTTTCATCTTTTTATTTTTTATTTTAGTTAGTTAAGTGTTTTGTTTGGAGGTCTAGACATTTTTATGTGGGGGTGGGGGGGGGAGGGGGAAACTACATTTCAGGGTCCCTACCTGGTCGGAGAGGCGGCTTTTCTCCGGGCTGCAGCTTCGACCCGTCCTCGCGGCCTACCAGCGGGCCTGGAGCGGCGTTTCCTGTCGGGGACCGCCCAGAACCTCGGCTTCGGCGGCGGCACGGCGCTGGAGCGCTATCGCGGAGCGGGCGATGCCTTGCCCGGGTCGCCGCGCTGGAGCTCCGGTGAGCTGAGACCGCCGGGTAAAACATCGCGGAGCTGCGGGTCTGAGGAGCGGCCAGCTGCGGGCGGCGGCGCTGACTTTACATCGGGAGCCTGGGATCTCCAGATGAGATCGCCAGTTGTGGAGCTCCAACCGACGCGGCCTTGTTGGCTTCGGATGCCACGGCCTCCAGTGCGGAAGCGGCCGTTCCAGGGTTCCCAAGCCGCTGGGAGGACTCTCCCGACGCCGGAGCAACATCACCCGGCGAGAACGGCCTGGAACATCGGGCCTCCGTAGAGGCAACTGTGGAGGCCTCATTAGGCCCGACTATGGGTGAACTGGGGTTGGGGACTGGACTTTGTGCCATCCCTCATGGTGGGAGCCATTGTGGGGGGATGTTCTTTGTGTTTAAGACTCTTATTGATGTTATGTCGGTATTCTTTTTTTGTGTGCTGCAAAATGGCAAAAAGCATTTCACTTCATTACACCTGGGTGTATGTGAATGTGACCAATAAAAATACCTTTGAACTTTGATTTTGATGTAGACACAGAAACTACAGAAGTCAGTTTAAAAAAACAGGCACAACGTGCTGGAGTAACTTGGTGAGTCAGGCAGCGGCGACATAGATAGGTGACGTTTCCGGTCGGGACCTTTCTTCAGATCGAGATCCAACATGAAATGTCATCTATCCATGTCTTCCAGTGGTGCTGCCTGACCCGCTGAGTTACTCCATCACTTAGTGTCTCCTCAGTAAAATGATCTATCCATTCGGATTATTGATTGATGATTTTTTTTTTCCAAACAGTACGGTTATGTTCAACCAAAACTATTACAAAAAGTCCCCAAAATGTTTGCTTTCATATAACCATATAACCACATAACAATTACAGCACGGAAACAGGCCATCTCGGCCCTACAAGTCCGTGCCGAACAACTTTTTTCCCTTAGTCCCACCTGCCTGCACTCATACCATAACTCTCCATTCCCTTCTCATCCATATGCCTATCCAATTTATTTTTAAATGATACCAACGAACCTGCCGCCACCACTTCCACTGGAAGCTCATTCCACACCGCTACCACTCTCTGAGTAAAGAAGTTCCCCCTCATGTTACCCCTAAACTTCTGTCCCTTAATTCTCAAGTCATGTGAAGATAATTCCACAGACATTATTCTTTAACAGCAATAAGGTAACAAAGGGCCTTCCTTACTTTTACATTGTCCAGTTGCTTAGTTTGAAATCCAAATTACATTCCATTCAAAATATATACCAATGAAGCAAACTCCTCGTCCCCATGCAGGCTTTAAACTCGCACAAGTGCAGTGGAATCTCCTGGAACGTGGGAGCTCTGGTCTGGGGCTTGAGGCTTGACAGCAGTAACATTAAAGAATCATTGAATGCAGTGATCTGACCAAGAGCTGCCAACACAGATGAGGAGCAGCAGCTTTCTTATCAGTGCGCTGCCCCCTGATTCTGCCAAGCCCTATGAAGAGGTTTCCTTGAAAAATATTTCCTTTTCTCAGAACAGAATAAACATCGAAGAAAATATGTCAGGATAAATGCTGTACATGTTCATGTATCAGGAGATCACAACCAGGAGAGACTGGTTAAAGTGACTTTGTTACTAGGAAACAAAAATGCCACAATTCACAGACAGTGTTTAATGCCCCTGTCCCACTTAGGAAACCTGAACGGAAACCTCTGGAGACTTTGTGCCCCACCCAAGGTTTCTGTGCGGTTCCCGGAGGTTCCCAGAGGTTTTTGTCCGTCTCCCTACCTACTTCCACTGCCTGCAACATCCGGCAACCACCTGCAACCTCCAGGAACCGCACGGAAACCTTGGGTGGGGCGCAAAGTCTCCAGAGGTTTCCGTTCAGGTTTCCTAAGTGGGACAGGGGCATAAGGAACTAGGTCTCTCCAGAAAAACGACCTTCTTGACCCAGCTATCGGTTACATCTCTAATCTTTCTCTTTTGGACTTTACTTTTCTGTTATGTGGAATTCATTTCAGTTCATAAGTTCTAGTTGCAGAATACGGCCATTCGGCCCATCGATTCTACTCCGCCATTCAATCGTGGCTGATCTATCTTTCCCTCTCAACCCCATTCTCCTGCCTTCACCCCATAACTGCTGACACCCTTTGGGCAGAACTTTAGATTTCTTCAGTGATTTCTCCTCCTAAACTCACGTGGTATCCCTGTGACTTAACTTTGAGGAAAAGTTTACTAAAAAAGCTTACTAAAAAAGTTTAGAAGGAAGAATAGATTCCAAGTGCGATTTTCATCAGTGCATCCACAGGAACATCCCCATAGCTACAAGTAATCTTCTTTTCCCCATTAATATATCTTTTTGATATTATAGATATGCTGAAATAAGTGGCAACCACCAATTGAAGAAAGACACAAAAAGCTGGAGTAGCTCAGAGGGACAGGCAGCATCTCTGGAGAGAAGGAATGTTATGTGTGACGTTTCGAGTCGAGACCTTTCTTCAGACTCGACCCGAAACGTCACCCATTCCTTCGCTCCAGAGATGCTGCCTGTCCCGCTGAGTTACTCCAGCTTTTTGTGTCTGTCTTCGGTTGAAACCAGCATTTGCAGTTCCTTCTTACACCAATTGAAGAAAATCCAGTTGTGCTTTTAGTTTAGTTTAGTTTTGAGATACAGTGCGGAAACAGGCCCTTCGGCCCACCGAGTCAACACTGACCAACAATCCCCACACACATACTATTTACACACACTAGGCCAATTTACAATTATACCAAGCCAATTAATCTACAAACCTGTACGCCTTTGGAGTGTGGGAGGAAACCAGAGCTCCCGGAGAAAACCCACGAGGATCACGAGGATCACGAGGAAGACATGCAACTCTATACAGACAGGACCCGTAGTCAGGATCGAACCCGGGTCCCTGGGGCTATAAGGCAGCAACTCGACTGCTTTGTCATCGTGCCGCCCATTGTACTCTCTTAATAACAAATCTAACTTTCTCTGACGCCTCCAGATTCAATTGTTCCAATGTTCCCCTGGCCTGCTGCCTGCACCCTGTGCCAAATCAAGTCCCGCTCAGTCATCCTTGCTAATCACAGTGGCTCAGATGTCAAAGTTTAGTCCTTTAATTCCTTCCACGATCTCATTCCTCACCATTGCAGTGTTTTCCCCAATCTCTCCAATCTCCAACAGCTCCACAATATCACCTGCCCTCCTCCGTCAAAGATTCCTTCTGTCTCCTGGCTCCTGCATCGCCTTTCTTCCCGGAAGTGGTCGTGTTTCATCGATTGTGGCCCCACAGTAAAGACATCACTTCCTTCAACCCCTTCATCAACTTCATCTTCTCCTTGAAACCTCTTCACTGACAAGATATTGGTTACTTGTCTAACCTTCCTGTTTTATTTCAGCTCACACTGTGCTAGCAACACTGTGTTAATAACATTTGAAACTTTGTCAGTGCTAGAAAGGCGGCGACACTTTGTGTACTACCTGTATGGTTGCACCGCATTGTATGCAAAAACAAAGACTTTCACTGTACCTGGGTACATGCGATGATAAAAGTAGAATTGAATCATTGAATAAAGAATCATTGCATCATTGTTCTTTGCAGCTGGACAACCTGTGAACTATTCCAAGATTCTGCCATCCAATTTTCCAACTTCTGCTCTTCAAGAGCTTAACTTCATATCCTTAATTCCATCAAGCTCCTGTCACTCATCACCATGTGTATGCTCCCTGTACCAAAATAATCCCCCACCATATCCTCTTTCTAGCAATGCTTTATTGTTTAAATACACATCCTTGTTTTCAATCCAAGGTGATCTCCTTGAACACTAACACTTACAGAGTGCACACTCTATTGCTGGCTTTTTGTATCTCACAATTCTGCAAATGATTAAGAAGGAACTGCAGATGCTGGAAAATCGAAGGTAGACAAAAATGCTGGAGAAACTCAGCGGGTGAGGCAGCATCTATGGAGCGAAGGAAATAGGTGACGTTTCGGGTCGAAACCTTTCAGCTGTCTGGAATTTCCTCCATAATCCTGTTTGCTTCTCTCCTCGCCCTCCCTTTCTCTCTCTTTCTTTCACCTTCTCCCTCTTCCTCACTCGTTTACTCATTTGCTCTCTTGCTCTCTCTCTCTCTTTCTCTCTCTGTGTCAATTTCTTCCTCTCGCTCACTCATTTATTCTCTCTCACTCTTTCTATTTCATTCGCTTCCTCTCTCTCTCTCTCTCCTATTCTGAGGTTCCTTTAGTTGAGCCCCACACCTTTAACTGTACTGACTTGTAATCTCCTTTAGTGACTTTTTTCAAAAATTGCACTTATTAAGCAGTGCTATATTCTAGGGTTATATAAATGAAAGTCGTTGTTATCTCTGACCAGGAGCAAAAACCTCAGCTTTGGCTGTTGACACAGGTGATGTCATTTATATGGTGTTTTTATTGCAAGCATTTAGCTCAATTCCAGATGTTGCTGAAAAACACCCCAAATAGCTGAAGCATGAGATACAGACACGAAACACATTGAATGACTGGGTGTCCAGAAGCAAGGTTTCACACCACAACTTCTTTACAATTCTGCCTGTTTGTTGGAACGGTCTCTCAGTTAGAGACCATCTCATTGCTACCAGCACTGTCTCATGTAACCGCCTATTCACTGTGCATGAGTCGTGATAGATAGCGTTAACCTGTTAATTAACCACGAAAGTCAACAAAGATGACTTGGTGTCTTCTTTTGCTGAACTTTTATTGACCTATTTCAGGCATGCATTATTGGACAGCACCTGTGCTTAGGAGCGATTCTGAACTTTTCCAGTCCTGAATGAAGGGAAATGGGAACTTCACTGAAAAAAGCTGAACCCGTTTCATTATTGAATGCACAAAAGTCAGTTCAAATGTGTTGTCCTAACCACTCAAGTCAGACCCCAAAGTTAGATTTGTCTTGAGTTTCATACTGCATTACATTGGGCCTAAACTGAGCCAGCACAAGGCAATAAAAGGTTATTAAATAAGATCTAAACATTTAATAAAAAGAAACTAAAGGCCACGGGTTAAAGAAGGAAGTGAAAGTGTCTGAATTGACAAATAAATGTTTAATTTATTAGTTGGATTTATTACTTGTGTTTGGCAGCGGTAGTTCCAACAGATCAGATCATCATTACAATAATATTTATGTTCCATAATTTGTGAACAAACATGAAATATATGGCCGATTCAAACGTTTGGAAATGTTCTCGCTCCAGTGTTTCAAGAACAGAATGAAATTTAGATCAGATGTTAATGCTTACAATTTTTCGTGCCTGTTTAGAAACATAGAAACATAGAAAATAGGTGCAGGAGTAGGCCATTCGGCCCTTCGAGCCTGCACCGCCATTCAATATGATCATGAAGAGGTCAGGGTGGGTGTGTGGGGCAAGAGGTGGCACATAATATGGGGCTCTGTGAGGAGGGGGGGATTTGTGGATGGGGTGGGGGGATGGATAACACTAGAGATGAAACATGATTGAGTGAAATCCAGGTTAGTCGGGAAGTGGTGTTGGGTAAATTGAATGGATTAAAGGCCGATAAATCCCCAGGGCCAGATAGGCTGCATCCCAGATTACTTAAGGAAGTAGCTCCAGAAATAGTGGATGCATTAGTAATAATCTTTCAAAACTCTTTAGATTCTGGAGTAGTTCCTGAGGATTGGCGGGTAGCAAACATAACCCCACTTTTTAAGAAGGGAGGGAGAGAGAAAACGGGGAATTACAGACCAGTTAATCTAACATCGGTAGTGGGGAAACTGCTAGAGTCAGTTATTAAAGATGGGCTAGCAGCACATTTGGAAAGTGGTGAAATCATTGGACAAAGTCAGCATGGATTTACAAAAGGTAAATCATGTCTGACGAATCTTATAGAATTTTTCGAGGATGTAACTAGTAGCGTGGATAGGGCAGAACCAGTGGATGTGGTGTATCTAGACTTCCAGAAGGCTTTCGACAAGGTCCCACATAAGAGATTAGTTTACAAACTTAAAGCACACGGCATTGGGGGTTCAGTATTGATGTGAATAGAGAACTGGCTGGCAAACAGGAAGCAAAGAGTAGGAGTAAACGGGTCCTTTTCACAATGGCGGGCAGTGACTAGTGGGGTACCGCAAGGCTCAGTGCTGGGACCCCAGCTATTTACAATATATATTAATGATCTGGATGAGGGAATTGAAGGCAATATCTCCAAGTTTGCGGATGACACTAAGCTGGGGGGCAGTGTTAGCTGTGAGGAGGATGCTAGGAGACTGCAAGGTGACTTGGATAGGCTGGGTGAGTGGGCAAATGTTTGGCAGATGCAGTATAATGTGGATAAATGTGAGGTTATCCATTTTGGTGGCAAAAACAGGAAAGCAGACTATTATCTAAATGGTGGCCGATTAGGAAAAGGGGAGATGCAGCGAGACCTGGGTGTCATGGTACACCAGTCATTGAAAGTAGGCATGCAGGTGCAGCAGGCAGTGAAGAAAGCGAATGGTATGTTAGCTTTCATAGCAAAAGGATTTGAGTATAGGAGCAGGGAGGTTCTACTGCAGTTGTACAGGGTCTTGGTGAGACCACACCTGGAGTATTGCGTACAGTTTTGGTCTCCAAATCTGAGGAAGGACATTATTGCCATAGAGGGAGTGCAGAGAAGGTTCACCAGACTGATTCCCGGGATGTCAGGACTGTCTTATGAAGAAAGACTGGATAGACTTGGTTTATACTCTCTAGAATTTAGGAGATTGAGAGGGGATCTTATAGAAACGTACAAAATTCTAAAGGGGTTGGACAGGCTAGATGCAGGAAGATTGTTCCCGATGTTGGGGAAGTCCAGGACAAGGGGTCACAGCTTAAGGATAAGGGGGAAATCCTTTAAAACCGAGATGAGAAAAACTTTTTTCACACAGAGAGTGGTGAATCTCTGGAACTCGCAGCCACAGAGGGTAGTTGAGGCCAGTTCATTGGCTATATTTAAGAGGGAATTAGATGTGGCCCTTGTGGCTAAGGGGATCAGAGGGTATGGAGAGAAGGCAGGTACGGGATACTGAGTTGGATGATCAGCCATGATCATATTGAATGGCGGTGCAGGCTCGAAGGGCCGAATGGCCTACTCCTGCACCTAATTTCTATGTTTCTATGTTTCTATGTTTCTATGATTGGTTGAGGTAACCAGGAGTTGCAGATGATGGATTAGGGGTGCTGTCCATATGGAGTTTGTAAGTTCTTCTTGTGCCCACGTTGGTTTTCTCCGGGTGCTCAGGCCTCCGCCAAAAGGGGACCCTGTGGCTGGAGTGTGGGGCGGCTGCAGTAGATGCAGTAGCAGGCAGTTGAGAGGACTCTTCGGTAAACCTTTGTAACATTGTCGGCACCAAAGCATGGCGACAGTCGTGTACTGCCTAGGTGATGTCTGCTGTACCATCTTATAGATCTTATAGAAACTTACAAAATTCTTAAGGGGTTGGACAGGCTAGATGCAGGAAGATTGTTCCCGATGTTGCGAAAGTCCAGAACAAGGGGTCACAGTTTAAGGATAAGGGGGAAATCTTTTAGGACCGAGATGAGAAAAACATTTTTCACACAGAGAGTGGTGAATCTCTGGAACTCCCTGCCACAGAAGGTAGTTGAGGCCAGTTCATTGGCTATATTTAAGAGGGAGCTAGATGTGGCCCTTGTGGCTAAAGGGATCAGGGGGTATGGAAAGAAGGCAGGTACAGGATACTGAGTTGGATGATCAGCCATGATCATATTGAATGGCGGTGCAGGCTCGAAGGGCTCGAATGGCCTACTCCTGCACCTATTTTCTATGTTTCTATGTTTACCAGGTTGTTTGCAAAACAAAGCATTTCACTGCACCTAGGTACACGCAACCATAAATTATCATTGATTGATTCATTGAATCTGCTGGGAAAGGAAGGTGGAACATAGGAAGAAATGAGGAAGGTGAGCTGGGCAGATGGGAACACTGGAAGGAGGGTACCCGATGGAACGGGTGGGTGGGGAAGGAGCTGGGAGAGAGGGGGTGAGGATTGTAGGGGGATCTGAGTGGATAGAGGGACCCAGAGGTTACCTGAAATTAGAGGATTCATCACCCACACCAAATCCTGGCATCACATCACTCCAGTCCTCAAACAACTTCACTGGCTTCCCATCTCCCACCGGATCACCTACAAAATCCTGATCCTCACCTACAAAGCCCTCCACCATCTGGCCCCCCCCCCCCCATATCTCATTGACCTCCTCTCCCCCTACCAACCCTCACGGTCCCTCAGATCCACATCAGCCGGTCTCCTCTCCATCCACAAGTCCAACCTCCGCAGTTTTGGGGACAGAGCCTTCTCCAGGGCAGCTCCCAGGCTCTGGAACTCCCTCCCCCAACTGATCCGCAATTCCGTGTCTCTCACCATCTTCCAGTCCCGCCTCAAGACCCATCTCTTCACCTCTGCCTATCCTTAGCCCCACGTCCCCGTCCCTTTTCATCTGTGCATTAATTGCCTCATACTGTGTTTTGTATTGAATTCTGTCTTTACTTTATGTACTAGTCATGTCTCTACTATTTATTTCATTCCCCTTACATGTTTTTCCTCTACATGCTCAATTTTTGTAAGGTGTCCTTGAGACTCTTGAAAGACGCCCATAAATATAAATTTAATATTATTATTATTCATGCCATTGAGTTGTAGACAACTGAGGCAGAATATGAAAGGCTGTTGCTCCAGCTTGCATTTGACCTTTCCCTGGCAATGGAGGAGACTGAGGAGAGACATGCAAGTGTGGGAATAGAGAGGAGAATTGAAATGGCATGCTTGGCAAAGTGACCTCACCAATCCTCATAAAAAATATCATAAGGGATTTGTTCCACACCTTATATGATTGCTAATTTGTCATGTTATTGTACCACATACTTGAACATTAATCCCACACCTCTGAAAGATATTAACATTGCTTATTATAAGTTATGAGGAATGATTAAAGAGACATAACCCACACCTCACTATAACCATATCCTCAATGCTTTTACAACCAACACTCCATGAGACTTGTTTACGTAAAAGCTCACTTTATGGGCTGCCATAGTCGTCATTGATATGGAATAGCCTTTAACAAAGCACATACTTATATAATGAACAAAGCTTGAAATGGATACCAGTCTAATTTTTCAACGCTGCCAGACATTAGTGTATAAGTCAACATGGTTGACCAAGCAGTCGTCATCTTGTACATTGCTGTTTAGTGATATCATCATTGTAGAGATACAGGCTGTGCAGTAGAAATGAAGCTCAACGCATGTCAGTTTGGTCCTTGATCTTGGTGGGAAGGTGACTTGAGACAATGACCTTTGTGCATTTCATACTGGCTGCCACAACAAGCAATAACAAGCCAGGTTTTTCCACCGTTAATTCGGAAAGCAAAGCGATATCCTTGACAGTTTGCTAGACAAGCCTTGAGCTTTTAATACAAGGCTGTTCATGGAGTTAATAGAGTCCATCTTTCACCAAGGCGTTCCCTGTGTGCGGAATGCTTTATAGAGTGAGACAGTATTGCCAGCTGACACGTGTCCATAAATCAGACCAGCTTTTAATATTCACTATACTTCAGCAGTTTGTACGGTGCTCAAGTTTTGATTAACCTGGCAGGTAAAGCCATTTTAGCTTACAATGTATATGATGGGTAGTTTTAATTATAATAGTATTTAATTTTTTTTTAATGTTGTAAAAACATAAAGTACGTGCTTTAACACCAGGATAAGCGCCCAACCAAGAAAACCAAGCCCATGGAGCATGGAATATGATTATTATATTTATATAATATATATGCAATGCATATTTTTTAAGGCGGAGATTGAGAGATTCTTGAAAAGAAAGGGTGCCAGGGGTTATGGGGAGAAGGCATGAGAATGGGGTTGAGAGGGAAAGATAGATTAGCCATGATTAAATGGTGGAGTGCATGCACTGGTTCCACTGCCACTGCGTTTGACCCTCAAAGATTTTAGGGTTTCTTAGTGTCAATAGGCTGGGTTCACCAGCTTGAATTGCCGACTTACAAACAGTTAACACTGATATAAATTCTTCAAATAAAAAGGAAAATAATATATTTATTGAAGAATATATAAGATGAAATAACAGAAAACAAACCCCCCCCCCCCCCCTCAAAAAATCATTTTTATTGCTCGATGAGCATCATTCAGAAGAAGATAGACACAAAAAGCTGGAGTAACTCAGCGGGACAGGCAGCATCTCTGGAGAGAAGGAATGGCCCACATTTCGGGTCGAGACCCTTCTTCAGATTGAGTTACTCCCACTGAGTTACTCCAGCTTTTTGTGTCTAGCTTCGATTAAAACCAGCACCTGCAGTTTTCCTCCTACACACTCAGAAAAAAATGGGCTGCACCAGGTCATGGCTGGCAAACAGATGAGGGGCCAGGTATGAAGTGCATCTGATCCCTCAGTTTAGTAAATAGCAGAAAGAGCCTGAACCTAATGGTGAGTCTGGGAGTGGATTAGACGTCAGACATACTCACATCTGACATCCAGCACAATGCAGACTTCGACATTGAGGTACAGGAGTAAAAAAGTCCTAAAAGCTCCGATGCTGTTGGGATTCCAAATAGCCAGCGGTTCTCTATAGCAACAGTTTGCTTGCCATGAATACATATATATTTTAATCCAAGTCCTGCACTGTAAGCAATGCATCTTTTGGATAAGACATTAAATATTGTCTTGCCTGGTCTGCCAATCATATTAAATAGGTTCCACATCTGGTGAAGGGTCTTTGACTTGAATCATTAATTCTCATTCTCGTTCCACAGGTCCTGCCTCACCTACTGCACATTTCAAACATTTTACATTTCAAATGTCTGACATTTGCTGGGGGTTTTTTAAATCTTCATTACACTGGAAACAATGCGCATCTGAAATGAAAAAGGCACAAACGACTCTGAAATACTCAACAGGTCAAGCAGCAGTAGCAGTGGAGAGAAGAACAGAGATAATGTTTCCAGTTTCGCCACAACTTCAACATTTATTGCCGCCAATGACTTCACTGGAACTGAATGTATTTCCCAGGATGGAAAAAATCAAAACTAGAGAGCATAGTTTGAAGGTGAGAGGGTCAATTTTTAAAGGAGACGTGCAGGGCAAGTTTTTTTTTACACAGAGTGTGCGGTGAGTGCCTGGAACATGCTGTCGAGGGTGGTGGTTGAAGCAGATATGATAGTGGCATTCGAAAGCCTTTTGGATAGTGCCAAAGGGCCTTTTCATGCACTGTATTGTTCGTTGTTCTATGGTAGGAGCATTATTGATTGCCTATGCATTGTCTACACTATATGTTCCAGTATTTAATTTTATTTCTAAAAATATTTAAATATTGATACTTTAATAACCGGACTAGTTTTTTTATTATGTGTAGGAAGAAACTGCAGATGCTGGTCTATACCGAAGATAGACACTAAGTGCTGGAGTAACTCAGCCGGGCAGGCAGCATCTCTGGAGAAAAAGGATGGGTGACGTTTCGGGTCGAAACCCTTCTTCAGACTGAAAGTAGAGGGGGAGGGAACTGGAAGCAGGAAAAGGCCAGAACAAATCAGGGCAAGCAAAAGATAACTAAGGAAAGATGGAGCCCACAATGGCCCATTGTTGGCTGGGGAAGAGGTGATGACGAGAGGGATACTAGGATGCGAACAGTGGAACTGGTAGGATACCAAGGATGGGAGGGGGGGGGGGGGGGGGGGGCGAGATGGAATGCTGGGGTTACTTGAAATAAGAGAAATCAACGTTCATACCGCTGGGTTTTGCAAATTAAATGCACTCCAAAAAATTACTTAGACTAACATAGGCAAAATGGGATCAAATAAATATGAGATGCCAGCGTCCAGAATACCTTTGCAGAGGTGCAATAAGATTAAATCTGATACTGCATTCAACGAGGCTTAGAGATCACCGGACACAGTCATTAACGGGCCCTGGGACAGATCAAGATGGCAACATCCTACCTTTCCTCAATAAGGTTCTTACCCCATGGTCAATTCTTCACATAAAAGATTAGGTCAACTCAAATTAAACTGCTGCTCAGACAAGCGCTTCCAGCCTCCCCACAAAGATGCCATTGTCAACGGCTGAGTCCTTTGCCAGAACACCTCAAGCTGGCAAGTAAGTTTTAAAGTAAGTTAACAAATGCAAAATTGCCAGCCTGGCACATTTTGTTTTCCAGAAATAAATCGGTGTTGAGTAAAGTTTAATGAGTGCACTCCAGTGAATAAATAAATAAACGTGGTAGCAACTGTCATGTTGAAAGTGTTTCATGAATAGCAGAGGCGGGACTGCAGTGCAGAGGCTGGTTTCTAAGAAGAGGAGAAATTTATGTTCCAGATATGATCTGGCTGGACGTTTTGTATGCGACAATCATAAGCTCATAAGTTATAGGAACAGAATTATCATTCCATCAGAATCATCATAAATGCTGTCTGACCCGTTGAATAACTCCAGCAATTTGTGTCTATCTTCAATATTCTTATGTTTGTTGGTCCGATTTGATAGTACTATAACCATGATTCCGCCCATCATGTCCACTCCACCATTCAATCACGGCTGATCTATCTTTCCCTCTCAACCCCATTCTCCTGACTTCTCCCCATAACCCCTGACATCAAGTGGCCTCAGTAACCCAATGCAATGCAGGAGCGCAGGTTACAAGGCACTAATATGTGGGCATATAAGGGCAATGATTATTTCCCAGCCTGGGTATGATGCAAACTATCCTTTAACATTCAAACTTCAATATTCTTATGTAATATGGACACACTTATCTGTTTTGTAGTAAATGCCTACTATGTTCTGTGTGCTGAAGCAAAGCAAGAATTTCATCGTCCTATACAGGGACACATGACAACAAACTCACTTGAACTTGAACTTGAACTAATAGGAATGAACTGCAGATACCGGTTTATACCAAAAGGTAGGCACAAAGTGCTGGAGTAACTCAGCGAGTCAGGCAGCATCTCTGAAGAAAATGGATAGGTGACGTTTCAGCTTGGGACCCGTCTGAAGAAGGGTGATGTCCCAAAATGTCACCTACCCTTTTCACTCCAGCACTTTGTGCCTATCTACAATATTCTTCCGTTTGTTGGCCCGATTTCATAGAATTATAACCTGTGCCATATTTTTAAAGTATTTTTCTAGTGATAAATGTTGAGGTGACACATCAACTAAAGCCAGAAAAAGAAACATATGTTCCTCCATCATATGTTTTTCAGTGGCAGCTCAATCATCATTAGCCTCTGTGTTAAGATCTGGAAAGGCACTCTTCAAAATCTATCACTTTAGGCAAAAGCTCGTGGTGAACTGTTTTGATATCTCCCTCTCTCCCCGGCGGCTCAGTGATGAATGGTGTTAAAACTTAGTGTGTGCTAATAATCTTATGAGACACAATGTTATTGTTGGTAAGAACTAGCACGGAACTCAGTTCTTAAACAGACTTTATCCAATCTTCATTCAGTCTAGATCACACTTCAGCTGAAAGGATTAATTGCTGATAATTTCTCCAGAATCGACCATATTTCCTTCTGGTACAGCTGGAGCCCGTGGAGTCTATGGAGACACACACAGTCATCCCATCCTCCATTATTTTTTCTTTACACTCCTCACATTTTTATTAACTCTTCCCAAGATTCTCTGCGACAATTTACAGTAGCCGATTAATTGCGATTAATCTTTGGGATGGGAGGGGGGAGGACCAGAGCACCTGGAGGAAACCACAAAGTCCCACGGAGAACATGCAAACTAGTGTAGATGGGGCATGTTGGTCGACGTCTGCAAGTTTGACCAAAGGGCCTATTTTCCACACCATATGACTCTATGTTGGGCCTGTGAGAAGTCAAGTTGTCAAGTCAAGTTTATTCGTCACATACACATACGAGATGTGCAGTGAAATGAAAAGTGGCAATGCTCGCGGACTTTGTGCAAAAAGACAAACAAACAACCAAACAAACTACAAACAGAATCACATATTCCTTTACATATTAAATATTGTGGGCGGAAGGAAAAATGTTCAGTAAAGTTAGTCCCTGGTGAGATAGGAGTTTACAGTCCGAATGGCCTCTGGGAAGAAGCTCCTTCTCAACCTCTCCGTTCTCACAGCATGGCAACGGAGGCATTTGCCTGACTAGCAGCTGGAACAGTCCGTTGCAGGGGTGGAAGGGGTCTCCCATGATTTTATTGGCTCTGGAGTTGCACCTCCTGATGTATAGTTCCTGCAGGGGGGCGAGTGAAGTTCCCATAGTGCGTTCGGCCGAACGCTCTACAGGTGCAACACCGAGCCTCCCATTCCCACCATCTCTGCAAAAGTCTGGAAGGTTGCAATAATGTCACTGGGCAGCCTAGTGGTGCAGCAGTAAAGTTGCTGCCTTACAGATGTGGAATAAAAGGAAATTGGGTAGCACAGTGGCAGTGTTGCTGCTTCACAGTGCCAAAGACCCAGGTTCGATCCTGCTTATGGGTGCTGTCTGTGCAGAGTTTGCACGTTCTCCCCGGTGACGACGTGGATTTCCTCCAGGTGCTCCAGTTTCCTCCCACATCCAAAAAACGTGCAAGTCAGTAGGTTAATTGGTTTCTGTAGATTGTCCTGAGTCGAGGATAGAACTAGTGTTTGGGTGATCGCTGGTCGGTATGTCCATGCTGTATCGCTAAGCTAAATAATTTTACCTCAAATCATCTGCACCTTTGTATGGTAAAGTCAAATTCCTGCTCAGAATGGTCCCATAGTGATGTAGCTGGGGTCAGAAATACAACAGTGCTGGTTTTATAAGGTTTATGAGGAGATTTGTACCCTACAGTGAGAGAGTGAGGTCACTAAAGCTGCTTAGCAGAAAACTAGTCATGTGGTTGTACATACTCCACCCCCACCCTCTTCCGAGTGAGCTATAATCTTCTGTTGTCAATGGAAACAGATTATTGTCTCTTAAACCTAAATTAAAAGGGCTACTGTGAGGCAACATCACACAACAAAAAACGTACCACTTGGGTTAAAACATGCAAAAATAACTTGACTGCTTAGAAACGGATTATGGAGTCCCTATTATGGCTTATAGTTTCCAACTGCAATGATAAGTAAAATATTCAGGAAAATCGAGGGTTAATTGCAAATTGCAGAGTCCATGAGTTTCCTTCTGGGTCAGTTCATAGAGTCATAGAGTGATACAGTGTGGAAACAGGCCCTTTGGCCCAACTTGCCCACACCGGCCAACATGTCCCAGCTGCACCAGTCCCACCTGCCTGTGTTTGGTTTATATCCCTCCAAACCTGTCCTATCCATGCACCTGTCTAACTGTTTCGTAAACGTTGGGAGAGTCCCAGACTCAACTACCTCCTCTGACAGCTTGTTCCATACGCCCGCCACCCTTTGTGTGCAAAAGTAACCCCTCAGATTCCTCTTAAATCTTTTCCCTTTCACCTTGAACCTATGTCCTCTGGTCCTTGATTCCCCTACTCTGGGCAAGAGATTCTGTGCATCCAACCGATCTATTCCTCTCATGATTTTATACTGTCCAAATCTGAGGAAGGACATTATTGCCATAGAGGGAGTGCAGAGAAGGTTCACCAGACTGATTCCTGGGATGTCAGGAATGTCTTATGAAGAAAGACTGGATAGACTTGGTTTATACTCTCTAAAATTTAGGAGATTGAGAGGGGATCTTATAGAAACTTATAAAATTCTTAAGGGGTTGGACAGGCTAGATGCAGGAAGATTGCTCCCGATGTTGGGGAAGTCCAGGACAAGGGGTCACAGCTTAAGGATAAGGGGGAAATCCTTTAAAACCGAGATGAGAAGAACTTTTTTCACACAGAGAGTGGTGAATCTCTGGAACTCTCTGCCACAGAGGGTAGTCGAGGCCAGTTCATTGGCTATATTTAAGAGGGAGTTAGATGTGGCCCTTGTGGCTAAGGGGATCAGAGGGTATGGAGAGAAGGCAGGTACGGGATACTGAGTTGGATGATCAGCCATGATCATATTGAATGGGGGTGCAGGCTCGAAGGGCCGAATGGCCTACTCCTGCACCTAATTTCTATGTTTCTATGTTTCTATGTCTACACCTCTATAAGGTCACTCCTCATCCCCCTGCGCTCCAAGGATTAGAGATCCAGCCTACTCAACCTCTCCCTATAGCTCAGACCCTCTAGTCCTGGTAGCATCCTCATAAATCTTCTCTGAACCCTTACAAGCTTGACAATATCTTTCCTATAACATGGTGCCCAGAATTGAACACAATCTGATACATTATCACATGAAGGTATCTGGACACATGCAGTGCTGTTCCAACAGGACACGTCTCACACCACAGATAGACAGAAAAAGCTAGAGTAACTCAACGGGATAGGCAGCGTCTCTGGAGAGAAGGAATGGGTGACGTTTTGGGTCGAGACCCTTCCTCTCACACCACATCCTGCCCCTACCTCAACCTTCAGGAATGGTAGGATTAGGATTATGCAGGTCGATTAAAGAACCTGAGAGCTGTCAGATAGTAGTTGTTCCTGAACCTATTGGTGGAATGTGAGTTTATACCAGGTGAAATATACCAGGGTGGTGAATCTGTGGAATTCATTGCCACAGAAAGCTGTGGAGGTCAAGTCAATGGATATTTTTAAGGCAGAGATAGATAGATTCTTGATTAGTATGGGTGTCAGGGATATGGGGAGAAGGCAGGAAAATGTGGTTGAGAGGGAAGGATAGATCAGCCATGATTGAATGGCAGAGTAGACTTGAGGGGCTGAATGGTCTAATTCTGCTCCTATCACTTATGAACATGAATATTCTACAGATAGATGCAAAACGCCAGAGTAACTCAGTGGGTCAGGCAGTATCTCTCGAGAAAGGGAATCGTGATGTTTTGGGTCGAGACCCTTCTTCATACTGAGTAGACTAAGATATTCAATATTTTCCATACCCAAATTCTGAAAGGGGGGAGAGTTTCATCTAAGTTCAGTTCAACCACTATTAGGTAAGATTAATTTACACAGACTTCAACCCTTTTTGTCAACAACAGCTCAGTTAAAAAAGATTAAGAATTTAAATGAACTTATTACTGAACTTAATCACAAAAATTGCAGTGTTTAAATTACTGACATTTATAACTCACATTCAGTCGTGCAAAGCTGCTTACTGCGATAAAATCTAAAGCACCATTGAGAATCATAAAATCTCTCAATTAGAGAAAACTATGAACACCTTCAAGACTTGTAATCCTCCTGCATACAGACTAAGAATCAGAAGATCAGTCTCAACAAGGTTCATTGCGTCTCCAATCACTGTCTGTAGCTCAGGGTGATTCCAAGGGAAGAGAAAGTAATGCAAATATTAGTATTTATCTTTACCATTTAACGATTAAACTACGATTTGCTTGTTGATAGCACCTTTCACCACCTCGGGACATCTCAAATTGCTTCGCAGTTGCTTTGTGAAGTCTGATCTCTGTTTTATTGCAGCAATCTTCAATTAATTATTGAAATGTGTAAGCAGAATCTACAATAGCCATTGTCGATATCAACACGACTCTTCCCCCCCCCCCCATCCCCGTCCCCGTGCCTGTCCCCCCGACTTACAGAATAGGCAACTTACATTAACTCGCACTTATCTAATCTATGAGTTTCATAGTCTGTATAACTCGTTATCACCTAGCCCACAGCCAACAATGGACCATTGTGGACCCCACCTTTCCTTGAGCATCGTTACTTTTTGCATATCTTTTGTTCATTTGTTCAACGTCTCTCTATAACACCGTCTATGTCTCTCATTTCCCTTTCCCCTGAATCTCAGTCTGAAGAAGGGCTTCGACCCAAAATGTCATCTGTGCCTTTTTTCCAGAGATGCTGCCTGGCCCGCTGAGTTGCTCCAGATTTTTGTGTCTATCTTACCTAAACAATCCTGTGCTCAGTCCCTAGTGCAAACAAGGCAGTCCGTAATTTCCACAACATTGTGGTTTACACTGGAAACAAGCCGGCAATGGCGGTGGTGCTTACCCAGAAGGCCGTGCTCCCCAGAAAGTGCCCTGGACTCAGCTGGACTACACTGAGACGGTTAATACTCAGTGTGTTTTGTTCCAGGCAGCAGATGGGGATGGTGATTCCGACTTACGTAACATCTCTCAGAATGTAACACTTAAGTGATTCGGAGAATGCCTGTGTAAGGCTGTTTGCATGCATGGGAAAATAACAAAAATTCAAAAACAAAATCAATATTGCAGTTGCTGGAAATCTGAAACAGAAAATTTAGGATACACTCAGCAAGTCTTGCAGAAGTTAATATATTTCAAATATAAACCTTCACTGGGACTTGAATCTGGTGCAGAGTTACAGATGAAGCTTTCACCAGTCACATGCCATGCCTAATTATCGCTGTTTCCAGTATTTCGTAGACCAGCCTTGGCAAATGAAAAATAAATTAAAGAATGCAGTTTCTAAAACAGAAATGGTTGTAAAGTCTGGTTACTGTCTGTCAGTCAGATGAGCGCAGTCTGTTATGTGGAAAGTTTCAGAGTGAGTTTAACTTGGTGTTTTTTGGTTTGGCACAAGGTTTTGAGAATCAGATATCTTTATGCCAAGTGTAAGTGCCGAATGGAAATTTAGACTCATACTGTGGATTATATATCCACACTGTTTAACGTAATGGACATTGCATTTTTGTGCCACTCAAGTGGTTATTTGATGTTGATCCTTGTTAGTGAGGAGACTGAGGCTAGAAATTAACTGCTTCTATATTTTGGTTAAAAGTTTCTGTCTAATCCTTACTCGATTTATTGGGATATTTGCACTGCTGGACAGGCCTATTTTAAATTCCCATTTTAAAATGCCCACGAAGGTATAGTGGTTCACCCATATCCCTCTAAACCTTCCCTGTCCATATACCTGTCCAAATGTCTTTTAAATATTGTTATAGTACTGGCCTCAACTACCTCCTCTGACAGCTCATTCCACATACCCACATACCCTGTGTGAAAAAGTTGCCTCTCAGTTTCCTATCTCACCCTCCTCACCTTAAACCTATGTCCTCTGCTTCCTGATTGCCCAACTCAGGGTAAAAGACTGTGCATCTACTCTATCTATTCCCCTTATGACCTAGTACACTTCTATAAGATGACCCTTCATCTTCCTGTACTCCAAGGAATAAAGTCCTAGCCTGCCCCACTTCTACCCGTAGCTCAGGCCCCCAACATACCTGGCAACGTACCTGTAAATCGTCTCTGCACTCTACTGAGGCTGCATGAACAGAAGTGTAAAATCTATTTTTCCACACGACACACGCCTTTATTATTTGTTATGGGAGGTGATTCTGGGGGTGTGATTTGATTCGGTTTCTTGGTGTAAGAATTTTTTCTCTTCTCGAAGTGAGAATGCTGCATTTATTAAACTTCATTCTTCGAGGTTAATCACAGAGGTGACTCTTAGGCAGGAGATAGTTCCCTCGATTTAAAAACGTCCAATTTAAATAATTGTTGAAGATCAAAAGTAATTTTCTGAAGAGCTAAATGTTCAGCTGGTAACGTAATGAGTAAAGAAATGTATTGTCGAGGCTGGCCTAATCCTTTTCAACTTTAATTCATCCACACTGCATACGGAGCATCTGAGATCTGTGCGGCAGGAACAGTGTTTGTGCTGCCTCCTGCTTTTTGGGAGCAGAATTAAATTGCATTTTAAAAAATAGCTTTGAGTATTTCAGAAGTCACAAGTAGTGGTGATTGTGGGCCCCGTTGCTTTGTTTGTGTTTTGCCGATGGGTTCAGTGTAGGGGCAGGGCTGTGGGTTCAGACAGCTTCAATTAATCAGCCACTATGCCAACCAACTGAAAGCAATGAGCTACTGGCCATGTTGCAAGAGCAAGCTGCTTACAGTTTGGTTGAAAACCAAATAGCCATTCTGAGTCACAAATTCACATGTTCACAAGTAATAAGAGTGGAATTAGGCCATTTGGCCCATCGAGTCTACACCGCCATTCAATCATTCAATCTCTGCCTCCTAATACCAATTTCCTGCCTTCTCCCCATAACCCTTGACACTGGTTCTAATCAAGAATTTGTCAATCTCTGCCTTAAAAAGATCCACTGACTTGGCCTCCACAGCCCTCTGTGGCAATGAGTTCCACAGATTAACTACCCTCCTTTCTTAAAGAGCGCCCTTTAATTCTGAGGCCATGACCTCTGGTCCTAGACTCTCCCACCAGCGGAAACATCCTGTCCATATCCACTATCTCATATTTTGGACGTTTCCAATAGCAGTGCTGCTTATCTCCTCAGGAGAGCAGGCATCACCGGACTATGAACGTACTGCCCAATGGATACAAGTTATCTTGCCACATCAATTGCAACGTTCAACACAATCCTTTTTTTATCAAGATATTTCATGTGAAAACAAAATATTTTTTTTTTGCAAAATGAAATATATTCTTTTCATGGGTGAAACAAAAGAGCTATCACTCCAGAATACAAAGTGCTGGAGTAACTCAGCGGGTCAGGCAGCATCTTGGAGAACATGGATACATGATGTTTCGGCTCAGGACCCTTCTTCAGACTTCAGTCCCGACACGAAATGTCGTCTATCCATGTTCTCCCAAGATGCTGCCTGACCCGCTGAGTTACTCCAGCACTTTGTGTCCTTTCGTGTAGATCAGCATCTGCAGTTCCTTGTTTCTATCATTCCTGGGTAATTTTGCATTGGTCGGAAACTTCTGTCATGTCAGGGGGATCAAAGAACGGCATTCCGACCTCTCCCCAATTCCCACATATTAAACAAGATTACCGCAGATGCTAAAAACCTGAAATAAAAATGGCATATGCAGGAACACTCAGCAGGTCAGACTTGTTACAAAAAATATAGAGCAGAGTTTGGGTAGGACAAAGGGATTATCTGAAATAGTTTCTGCAAAAAGAAGCTGTAACGGCCAAATGGGTTAATGGGAACACTTTTATTCCCCTTATCCTATCCATATTTCCCCCACCACCTTATCTCTGATGTAAAATTCACTTATTTTGATGAAGGATCTTCAACTTGAAACTTTAACTCTGTTTCTCTTTTCATTTTCCAATGTTTGAAGTTGATAAGTTCCTAAAATCTGGGAAAATGATGTAATGGCAACTCTTATCCATTTTTACACGGTGGTGCAGCGGTAGAGTTGCTGCCTTACAGCGGCAGAGGCCGCCAGGTTCAATCCCGACTACGGGTGCTGTCTACACAGAGTTTGTACATTCTCCCTGTGACTGCGTGGGTTTTCCCCGGGTGCTCCGCTTTCCTCCCACACTCCAAAGACTAGGGTTTGTAGGTGATGTAGGAAAGAACTGCGGATGCTGGTTTAAATCGAAGGTAGACACAAAACGCTGGAGTAACTCAGCGGGACAAGCAGAATCTCTGCAGAGAAGGAATGGGTGACGTTTCGGGTCGAGACCCTTCTTCAGACTGATCAGTTTGTAGGTTAATTGGCTTTGGTAAAGATTGTAGATTGTCCCTAGTGTATAGGATTGTGTTAGTGTATGATAGAAACATAGAAAATAGGTGCATGAGGATGCCATTCGGCCCTTCGACCCAGCACCGCCATTCATTATGATCATGGCTGATCGTCCCCAATCAATAACCGGTGCCTGCCTTCTACCCATATCCCTTGATGTATGGGAATCGATGGTCAGCTTCGACTCAGTGGGCCGAAGGGCCTGTTTCCGCGCTATATCTCTAAACTAAACTAAACTAAACTACACAATGTAACATTTTAAGAAAAAAGTAATCCTGGAAATGTTGTGCAATGCATTGTAAACGAAACGTGAACAGTTTACTACCTACCTTAACTTCATACAGCTACCACCATTCAAGGTAGAAAGTGCTGAGTCAACATGTCTGGGAATAAAAATCTTCAACCGCACAAAAATAATATGCAGCAAACCGTACTTCTTTCATATGGGGAGGAGGGAGAGGATTGGTTGGAGATGAGCCCTGAGCTCAATTAAAATAATTGAGTACAGTCTGGAAACCCAGTGAATTGATTAACGCCAGCCATCCCGCCACTAACTCAAATGGTCCACAGTTTCTCATCCCTTGACAGTCAGCTCCAACCTAAAAACTCAGACAGGAAACATTGCACCAATCGGTCATGCTCACATTACCAGCTTTAAAACAGCCATAACCATTTAACAATATATTTCTTGGCCTAATCGTGGGCAATAATTTAAAAAAATGTTTGATTCAGATGACAGACAATTTTTTATATAATCTTCCTGGAGATTGGTTTTCAATTAGTTTAATAAATCATCTCCTGTGTTGAAACTCATCCCATGTAGAATGGATTATGTTTTCACTTCATTCATTTTTCAGGATCTGGCCATCGTTGGCAAGGCCAGCATTTTCTCCCCACGCCTATTTATGTTGAGAGTCAACTAGTAAGCTGCTTTCTTGAATCTCTCTGGTTTTCTGCTACAGATGCTCCCTCAATGCTATTTCAACATTGTTTTAATCATCACATATGCAACTGCACAGTAAAATTAAATTTGCATATACCACACATTCAGGCGCCGACATGTTTTACCGCCATTATTCAAAGTCCAGTCGCTTGTTGTACGAGAGCAGTTCCCGTAAAGTGACATCCCTCTCCTCTCCCGGCCATCCTTGTGTCCCGGGACGCCTCCTGCAGCCGACCTTAAAGGCGCTGGGGGAATGACCCTGGTTCACCCTCCCACCGGCCCACTCCTTGCACCTAACGACTCCGGCTCCCTCCCGGTTACACTGTCCGACGAGCCTTCGGGCGGGTTCCTGGTCCCGTCGATCAATGTGGCAGGACTAGCTACTCACGGTTACAAAAGAACAGCAATATACTTTCAAATCTGGATGGTGAGCAACTGGTGAGGGGAACCAGCTGGCGGTGGTGCTCCATTTCACTGTTGCCCTTGTCCTTTGTAAAGGTTGGGAGGTGCTGTTGGAATGATCTAAGCAAATAACTGCAGTGCAATTCTGAATGGTCATCAGACACAGGAGTAGTATTAGGCCATTCAGACCATCAAGTCTACTCTGCCATTCAATCATGGCTGATCTATTTTCCCCTCTCAATCCCATCCTCCTACCATTCAATGATAAAGGCTGCAGACAATGAATGGTGGAGGAATTAATGTTTAGGGTGATTATGGGGTGCCAATCACACTTGTTGATTAGCACAGTGGTGCAACCGGTAACGTTGCTGTCCAACAGTGCCAGAGACCCGGTTTGGCTCTGACCTTGGGTCCTGTCTCCGAGGAGTTTTCACCCATGGAACCTGACTCCCTACCCCAATCTGACCACTGGACGAGTTTGATTTGACATCAACATTTAATTTTTGCACAGCTGCATTATAGAAGTTTCTTCAAAAACGAGACAATTTAGGGTGGCACATAAGCACATAGGCACATAGGGTGGCCTAGTGGTGCATAGGGTGGCACAGTGGTGCAGCTAGGAGATTCGCTGCCTCACAGCGCCAGAGATCTGGGTTCGATCCTGACATCGGATGCTGTCTGTGTGGAGTTTGCACGTTCTCTCTGTAACCATGTGGGTCACCTCCAGGTGCTCCCGTTTCCTCCCACATCCCAAAGACATGCGAATTTATTGGATAATTGGCCTCTTGTAAATTGCCCCTAGTAGGGAGTGGATGCGAAAGTGGGATAACATAGAACTGGAGAGAACGGGTGATCGATGGTCAGT